>NC_134559.1:37713155-37813307 GCF_025594145.1 Primulina tabacum
TATATCCACGAAAGGGTGCAACACGAGGACTTCCCAGGGTGGTCAAGGCATCCTAGTACTGTCCGCCCAAGCACGCTTAACTTTCGGAGTTTGATTGGATCCGGTGCATAATGCGGTATGATCGCACCCGACATTGAGTGGGACTGTTATTCTTATCTCACGAGTACGTTGGATCTGGCGGCGATGGACAACCGCGGACTGCTCTCGCCCAATCCTAAACCATGAAGTAAGCGTTCATTAGCGCGATGGCAGAGCTCGGAGGGTGACTCCCTGGGAAGGCTAGTGTTGCGACCGTTACGTAATTATGGATAAACAGTCGAAATAATTATTTTAATGTGTTAACCGTCTCAGGAGTAATCTGGGTCATCCTTCGCACAGAACCGGCTACACGACAACAAAAAATCGATTAAATGTTCACAGAAAAAGAAAAAAAATATAGAAGGAAATAACGAATGTCAAAGCATTTTATGCCTGGGATACGATAAATGAACCGGAATCGAATTTCGAACTTCCTAAGCGGATTTCTCGAGGAAACGAAAGCTTAACAGAAGCGGTAAATCGCAAATTAGAGGGTCTTAGAGAAGGAATTCGGCTAAAATCTCGTCAGCTCATTGCGTAGTAATGAGTCTCGTCCGTTTGCCCGTTTACAATCAAATTAGCCTACAATTTTGTCCAAATCCGGCAGTGCCCGAGCTACTTTCATTTCACATGTCTTATCTGGTCCCGATCGAGATTCAGATGATTTGAGCCGAAAATCGTCTGTCAACAAGTAATCAAAAATAGAAAAACACGAAAAAGGGTGCAACACGAGGACTTCCCAGGGGGTCACCCATCCTAGTACTGCTCTCGCCCAAGCACGCTTAACTTCGGAGTTCTGATGGGATCCGGTGCATTAGTGCTGGTATGATCGCACCCGACATTGAGTGGGATGTTTATTCTTATATCCCTCGAGTACGTGTGGAGCGGGCGGCGATGGACAACACGCGGCACTGCTCTCGCCCAATCATAACCACGAAGTTAAGCGTTCTGGCGCGATGGCAGAGCTAGGATGGGTGACCTCCCTGGGAAGACCTCGTGTCGCGATCGTTTACGTAAATTATGGATAAAACAGTCGAAATAATTGTTTTTAATGAGTTAACCGTCTCCGGAGTAATCTGCGTCATACCCTTCCGCACAGAACCGGCTCACGACAACAAAAATCGATAAATGTTCCCAGAAAATAGAAAAAAAAATAAGAAGAAGGAAATAACGAATGTAAAGCTATTATTATGCCTGGGATACGATAAAATGGAACCGGAATCGAATTTCGAACTTCCTAAGCGGATTTCTCGAGGAAACGAAAGCTTAACAGAAGCGGTAAATCGCAAATTAGAGGGTCTTAGAGAAGGAATTCGGCTAAAATCTCGTCAGCTCATTGCGTAGTAATGAGTCTCGTCCGTTTGCCCGTTTACAATCAAATTAGCCTACAATTTTGTCCAAATCCGGCAGTGCCCGAGCTACTTTCATTTCACATGTCTTATCTGGTCCCGATCGAGATTCAGATGATTTGAGCCGAAAATCGTCTGTCAACAAGTAATCAAAAATAGAAAAACACGAAAAAGGGTGCAACACGAGGACTTCCCAGGGGGTCACCCATCCTAGTACTGCTCTCGCCCAAGCACGCTTAACTTCGGAGTTCTGATGGGATCCGGTGCATTAGTGCTGGTATGATCGCACCCGACATTGAGTGGGATGTTTATTCTTATATCCCTCGAGTACGTGTGGAGCGGGCGGCGATGGACAACACGCGGCACTGCTCTCGCCCAATCATAACCATGAAGTTAAGCGTTCTGGCGCGATGGCAGAGCTAGGATGGGTGACCTCCCTGGGAAGACCTCGTGTCGCGACCGTTTACGTAAATTATGGATAAAACAGTCGAAATAATTGTTTTTAATGAGTTAACCGTCTCCGGAGTAATCTGCGTCATACCCTTCCGCACAGAACCGGCTCACGACAACAAAAATCGATAAATGTTCCCAGAAAATAGAAAAAAAAATAAGAAGAAGGAAATAACGAATGTAAAGCTATTATTATGCCTGGGATACGATAAAATGGAACCGGAATCGAATTTCGAACTTCCTAAGCGGATTTCTCGAGGAAACGAAAGCTTAACAGAAGCGGTAAATCGCAAATTAGAGGGTCTTAGAGAAGGAATTCGGCTAAAATCTCGTCAGCTCATTGCGTAGTAATGAGTCTCGTCCGTTTGCCCGTTTACAATCAAATTAGCCTACAATTTTGTCCAAATCCGGCAGTGCCCGAGCTACTTTCATTTCACATGTCTTATCTGGTCCCGATCGAGATTCAGATGATTTGAGCCGAAAATCGTCTGTCAACAAGTAATCAAAAATAGAAAAACACGAAAAAGGGTGCAACACGAGGACTTCCCAGGGGGTCACCCATCCTAGTACTGCTCTCGCCCAAGCACGCTTAACTTCGGAGTTCTGATGGGATCCGGTGCATTAGTGCTGGTATGATCGCACCCGACATTGAGTGGGATGTTTATTCTTATATCCCTCGAGTACGTGTGGAGCGGGCGGCGATGGACAACACGCGGCACTGCTCTCGCCCAATCATAACCATGAAGTTAAGCGTTCTGGCGCGATGGCAGAGCTAGGATGGGTGACCTCCCTGGGAAGACCTCGTGTCGCGACCGTTTACGTAAATTATGGATAAAACAGTCGAAATAATTGTTTTTAATGAGTTAACCGTCTCCGGAGTAATCTGCGTCATACCCTTCCGCACAGAACCGGCTCACGACAACAAAAATCGATAAATGTTCCCAGAAAATAGAAAAAAAAATAAGAAGAAGGAAATAACGAATGTAAAGCTATTATTATGCCTGGGATACGATAAAATGGAACCGGAATCGAATTTCGAACTTCCTAAGCGGATTTCTCGAGGAAACGAAAGCTTAACAGAAGCGGTAAATCGCAAATTAGAGGGTCTTAGAGAAGGAATTCGGCTAAAATCTCGTCAGCTCATTGCGTAGTAATGAGTCTCGTCCGTTTGCCCGTTTACAATCAAATTAGCCTACAATTTTGTCCAAATCCGGCAGTGCCCGAGCTACTTTCATTTCACATGTCTTATCTGGTCCCGATCGAGATTCAGATGATTTGAGCCGAAAATCGTCTGTCAACAAGTAATCAAAAATAGAAAAACACGAAAAAGGGTGCAACACGAGGACTTCCCAGGGGGTCACCCATCCTAGTACTGCTCTCGCCCAAGCACGCTTAACTTCGGAGTTCTGATGGGATCCGGTGCATTAGTGCTGGTATGATCGCACCCGACATTGAGTGGGATGTTTATTCTTATATCCCTCGAGTACGTGTGGAGCGGGCGGCGATGGACAACACGCGGCACTGCTCTCGCCCAATCATAACCATGAAGTTAAGCGTTCTGGCGCGATGGCAGAGCTAGGATGGGTGACCTCCCTGGGAAGACCTCGTGTCGCGACCGTTTACGTAAATTATGGATAAAACAGTCGAAATAATTGTTTTTAATGAGTTAACCGTCTCCGGAGTAATCTGCGTCATACCCTTCCGCACAGAACCGGCTCACGACAACAAAAATCGATAAATGTTCCCAGAAAATAGAAAAAAAAATAAGAAGAAGGAAATAACGAATGTAAAGCTATTATTATGCCTGGGATACGATAAAATGGAACCGGAATCGAATTTCGAACTTCCTAAGCGGATTTCTCGAGGAAACGAAAGCTTAACAGAAGCGGTAAATCGCAAATTAGAGGGTCTTAGAGAAGGAATTCGGCTAAAATCTCGTCAGCTCATTGCGTAGTAATGAGTCTCGTCCGTTTGCCCGTTTACAATCAAATTAGCCTACAATTTTGTCCAAATCCGGCAGTGCCCGAGCTACTTTCATTTCACATGTCTTATCTGGTCCCGATCGAGATTCAGATGATTTGAGCCGAAAATCGTCTGTCAACAAGTAATCAAAAATAGAAAAACACGAAAAAGGGTGCAACACGAGGACTTCCCAGGGGGTCACCCATCCTAGTACTGCTCTCGCCCAAGCACGCTTAACTTCGGAGTTCTGATGGGATCCGGTGCATTAGTGCTGGTATGATCGCACCCGACATTGAGTGGGATGTTTATTCTTATATCCCTCGAGTACGTGTGGAGCGGGCGGCGATGGACAACACGCGGCACTGCTCTCGCCCAATCATAACCATGAAGTTAAGCGTTCTGGCGCGATGGCAGAGCTAGGATGGGTGACCTCCCTGGGAAGACCTCGTGTCGCGACCGTTTACGTAAATTATGGATAAAACAGTCGAAATAATTGTTTTTAATGAGTTAACCGTCTCCGGAGTAATCTGCGTCATACCCTTCCGCACAGAACCGGCTCACGACAACAAAAATCGATAAATGTTCCCAGAAAATAGAAAAAAAAATAAGAAGAAGGAAATAACGAATGTAAAGCTATTATTATGCCTGGGATACGATAAAATGGAACCGGAATCGAATTTCGAACTTCCTAAGCGGATTTCTCGAGGAAACGAAAGCTTAACAGAAGCGGTAAATCGCAAATTAGAGGGTCTTAGAGAAGGAATTCGGCTAAAATCTCGTCAGCTCATTGCGTAGTAATGAGTCTCGTCCGTTTGCCCGTTTACAATCAAATTAGCCTACAATTTTGTCCAAATCCGGCAGTGCCCGAGCTACTTTCATTTCACATGTCTTATCTGGTCCCGATCGAGATTCAGATGATTTGAGCCGAAAATCGTCTGTCAACAAGTAATCAAAAATAGAAAAACACGAAAAAGGGTGCAACACGAGGACTTCCCAGGGGGTCACCCATCCTAGTACTGCTCTCGCCCAAGCACGCTTAACTTCGGAGTTCTGATGGGATCCGGTGCATTAGTGCTGGTATGATCGCACCCGACATTGAGTGGGATGTTTATTCTTATATCCCTCGAGTACGTGTGGAGCGGGCGGCGATGGACAACACGCGGCACTGCTCTCGCCCAATCATAACCACGAAGTTAAGCGTTCTGGCGCGATGGCAGAGCTAGGATGGGTGACCTCCCTGGGAAGACCTCGTGTCGCGATCGTTTACGTAAATTATGGATAAAACAGTCGAAATAATTGTTTTTAATGAGTTAACCGTCTCCGGAGTAATCTGCGTCATACCCTTCCGCACAGAACCGGCTCACGACAACAAAAATCGATAAATGTTCCCAGAAAATAGAAAAAAAAATAAGAAGAAGGAAATAACGAATGTAAAGCTATTATTATGCCTGGGATACGATAAAATGGAACCGGAATCGAATTTCGAACTTCCTAAGCGGATTTCTCGAGGAAACGAAAGCTTAACAGAAGCGGTAAATCGCAAATTAGAGGGTCTTAGAGAAGGAATTCGGCTAAAATCTCGTCAGCTCATTGCGTAGTAATGAGTCTCGTCCGTTTGCCCGTTTACAATCAAATTAGCCTACAATTTTGTCCAAATCCGGCAGTGCCCGAGCTACTTTCATTTCACATGTCTTATCTGGTCCCGATCGAGATTCAGATGATTTGAGCCGAAAATCGTCTGTCAACAAGTAATCAAAAATAGAAAAACACGAAAAAGGGTGCAACACGAGGACTTCCCAGGGGGTCACCCATCCTAGTACTGCTCTCGCCCAAGCACGCTTAACTTCGGAGTTCTGATGGGATCCGGTGCATTAGTGCTGGTATGATCGCACCCGACATTGAGTGGGATGTTTATTCTTATATCCCTCGAGTACGTGTGGAGCGGGCGGCGATGGACAACACGCGGCACTGCTCTCGCCCAATCATAACCATGAAGTTAAGCGTTCTGGCGCGATGGCAGAGCTAGGATGGGTGACCTCCCTGGGAAGACCTCGTGTCGCGACCGTTTACGTAAATTATGGATAAAACAGTCGAAATAATTGTTTTTAATGAGTTAACCGTCTCCGGAGTAATCTGCGTCATACCCTTCCGCACAGAACCGGCTCACGACAACAAAAATCGATAAATGTTCCCAGAAAATAGAAAAAAAAATAAGAAGAAGGAAATAACGAATGTAAAGCTATTATTATGCCTGGGATACGATAAAATGGAACCGGAATCGAATTTCGAACTTCCTAAGCGGATTTCTCGAGGAAACGAAAGCTTAACAGAAGCGGTAAATCGCAAATTAGAGGGTCTTAGAGAAGGAATTCGGCTAAAATCTCGTCAGCTCATTGCGTAGTAATGAGTCTCGTCCGTTTGCCCGTTTACAATCAAATTAGCCTACAATTTTGTCCAAATCCGGCAGTGCCCGAGCTACTTTCATTTCACATGTCTTATCTGGTCCCGATCGAGATTCAGATGATTTGAGCCGAAAATCGTCTGTCAACAAGTAATCAAAAATAGAAAAACACGAAAAAGGGTGCAACACGAGGACTTCCCAGGGGGTCACCCATCCTAGTACTGCTCTCGCCCAAGCACGCTTAACTTCGGAGTTCTGATGGGATCCGGTGCATTAGTGCTGGTATGATCGCACCCGACATTGAGTGGGATGTTTATTCTTATATCCCTCGAGTACGTGTGGAGCGGGCGGCGATGGACAACACGCGGCACTGCTCTCGCCCAATCATAACCACGAAGTTAAGCGTTCTGGCGCGATGGCAGAGGCTAGGATGGGTGACCTCCCTGGGAAGACCTCGTGTCGCGATCGTTTACGTAAATTATGGATAAAACAGTCGAAATAATTGTTTTTAATTAGTTAACCGTCTCCGGAGTAATCTGCGTCATACCCTTCCGCACAGAACCGGCTCACGACAACAAAAATCGATAAATGTTCCCAGAAAATAGAAAAAAAAATAAGAAGAAGGAAATAACGAATGTAAAGCTATTATTATGCCTGGGATACGATAAAATGGAACCGGAATCGAATTTCGAACTTCCTAAGCGGATTTCTCGAGGAAACGAAAGCTTAACAGAAGCGGTAAATCGCAAATTAGAGGGTCTTAGAGAAGGAATTCGGCTAAAATCTCGTCAGCTCATTGCGTAGTAATGAGTCTCGTCCGTTTGCCCGTTTACAATCAAATTAGCCTACAATTTTGTCCAAATCCGGCAGTGCCCGAGCTACTTTCATTTCACATGTCTTATCTGGTCCCGATCGAGATTCAGATGATTTGAGCCGAAAATCGTCTGTCAACAAGTAATCAAAAATAGAAAAACACGAAAAAGGGTGCAACACGAGGACTTCCCAGGGGGTCACCCATCCTAGTACTGCTCTCGCCCAAGCACGCTTAACTTCGGAGTTCTGATGGGATCCGGTGCATTAGTGCTGGTATGATCGCACCCGACATTGAGTGGGATGTTTATTCTTATATCCCTCGAGTACGTGTGGAGCGGGCGGCGATGGACAACACGCGGCACTGCTCTCGCCCAATCATAACCACGAAGTTAAGCGTTCTGGCGCGATGGCAGAGCTAGGATGGGTGACCTCCCTGGGAAGACCTCGTGTCGCGACCGTTTACGTAAATTATGGATAAAACAGTCGAAATAATTGTTTTTAATGAGTTAACCGTCTCCGGAGTAATCTGCGTCATACCCTTCCGCACAGAACCGGCTCACGACAACAAAAATCGATAAATGTTCCCAGAAAATAGAAAAAAAAATAAGAAGAAGGAAATAACGAATGTAAAGCTATTATTATGCCTGGGATACGATAAAATGGAACCGGAATCGAATTTCGAACTTCCTAAGCGGATTTCTCGAGGAAACGAAAGCTTAACAGAAGCGGTAAATCGCAAATTAGAGGGTCTTAGAGAAGGAATTCGGCTAAAATCTCGTCAGCTCATTGCGTAGTAATGAGTCTCGTCCGTTTGCCCGTTTACAATCAAATTAGCCTACAATTTTGTCCAAATCCGGCAGTGCCCGAGCTACTTTCATTTCACATGTCTTATCTGGTCCCGATCGAGATTCAGATGATTTGAGCCGAAAATCGTCTGTCAACAAGTAATCAAAAATAGAAAAACACGAAAAAGGGTGCAACACGAGGACTTCCCAGGGGGTCACCCATCCTAGTACTGCTCTCGCCCAAGCACGCTTAACTTCGGAGTTCTGATGGGATCCGGTGCATTAGTGCTGGTATGATCGCACCCGACATTGAGTGGGATGTTTATTCTTATATCCCTCGAGTACGTGTGGAGCGGGCGGCGATGGACAACACGCGGCACTGCTCTCGCCCAATCATAACCACGAAGTTAAGCGTTCTGGCGCGATGGCAGAGCTAGGATGGGTGACCTCCCTGGGAAGACCTCGTGTCGCGACCGTTTACGTAAATTATGGATAAAACAGTCGAAATAATTGTTTTTAATGAGTTAACCGTCTCCGGAGTAATCTGCGTCATACCCTTCCGCACAGAACCGGCTCACGACAACAAAAATCGATAAATGTTCCCAGAAAATAGAAAAAAAAATAAGAAGAAGGAAATAACGAATGTAAAGCTATTATTATGCCTGGGATACGATAAAATGGAACCGGAATCGAATTTCGAACTTCCTAAGCGGATTTCTCGAGGAAACGAAAGCTTAACAGAAGCGGTAAATCGCAAATTAGAGGGTCTTAGAGAAGGAATTCGGCTAAAATCTCGTCAGCTCATTGCGTAGTAATGAGTCTCGTCCGTTTGCCCGTTTACAATCAAATTAGCCTACAATTTTGTCCAAATCCGGCAGTGCCCGAGCTACTTTCATTTCACATGTCTTATCTGGTCCCGATCGAGATTCAGATGATTTGAGCCGAAAATCGTCTGTCAACAAGTAATCAAAAATAGAAAAACACGAAAAAGGGTGCAACACGAGGACTTCCCAGGGGGTCACCCATCCTAGTACTGCTCTCGCCCAAGCACGCTTAACTTCGGAGTTCTGATGGGATCCGGTGCATTAGTGCTGGTATGATCGCACCCGACATTGAGTGGGATGTTTATTCTTATATCCCTCGAGTACGTGTGGAGCGGGCGGCGATGGACAACACGCGGCACTGCTCTCGCCCAATCATAACCATGAAGTTAAGCGTTCTGGCGCGATGGCAGAGCTAGGATGGGTGACCTCCCTGGGAAGACCTCGTGTCGCGATCGTTTACGTAAATTATGGATAAAACAGTCGAAATAATTGTTTTTAATGAGTTAACCGTCTCCGGAGTAATCTGCGTCATACCCTTCCGCACAGAACCGGCTCACGACAACAAAAATCGATAAATGTTCCCAGAAAATAGAAAAAAAAATAAGAAGAAGGAAATAACGAATGTAAAGCTATTATTATGCCTGGGATACGATAAAATGGAACCGGAATCGAATTTCGAACTTCCTAAGCGGATTTCTCGAGGAAACGAAAGCTTAACAGAAGCGGTAAATCGCAAATTAGAGGGTCTTAGAGAAGGAATTCGGCTAAAATCTCGTCAGCTCATTGCGTAGTAATGAGTCTCGTCCGTTTGCCCGTTTACAATCAAATTAGCCTACAATTTTGTCCAAATCCGGCAGTGCCCGAGCTACTTTCATTTCACATGTCTTATCTGGTCCCGATCGAGATTCAGATGATTTGAGCCGAAAATCGTCTGTCAACAAGTAATCAAAAATAGAAAAACACGAAAAAGGGTGCAACACGAGGACTTCCCAGGGGGTCACCCATCCTAGTACTGCTCTCGCCCAAGCACGCTTAACTTCGGAGTTCTGATGGGATCCGGTGCATTAGTGCTGGTAATGATCGCACCCGACATTGAGTGGGATGTTTATTCTTATATCCCTCGAGTACGTGTGGAGCGGGCGGCGATGGACAACACGCGGCACTGCTCTCGCCCAATCATAACCATGAAGTTAAGCGTTCTGGCGCGATGGCAGAGCTAGGATGGGTGACCTCCCTGGGAAGACCTCGTGTCGCGACCGTTTACGTAAATTATGGATAAAACAGTCGAAATAATTGTTTTTAATGAGTTAACCGTCTCCGGAGTAATCTGCGTCATACCCTTCCGCACAGAACCGGCTCACGACAACAAAAATCGATAAATGTTCCCAGAAAATAGAAAAAAAAATAAGAAGAAGGAAATAACGAATGTAAAGCTATTATTATGCCTGGGATACGATAAAATGGAACCGGAATCGAATTTCGAACTTCCTAAGCGGATTTCTCGAGGAAACGAAAGCTTAACAGAAGCGGTAAATCGCAAATTAGAGGGTCTTAGAGAAGGAATTCGGCTAAAATCTCGTCAGCTCATTGCGTAGTAATGAGTCTCGTCCGTTTGCCCGTTTACAATCAAATTAGCCTACAATTTTGTCCAAATCCGGCAGTGCCCGAGCTACTTTCATTTCACATGTCTTATCTGGTCCCGATCGAGATTCAGATGATTTGAGCCGAAAATCGTCTGTCAACAAGTAATCAAAAATAGAAAAACACGAAAAAGGGTGCAACACGAGGACTTCCCAGGGGGTCACCCATCCTAGTACTGCTCTCGCCCAAGCACGCTTAACTTCGGAGTTCTGATGGGATCCGGTGCATTAGTGCTGGTATGATCGCACCCGACATTGAGTGGGATGTTTATTCTTATATCCCTCGAGTACGTGTGGAGCGGGCGGCGATGGACAACACGCGGCACTGCTCTCGCCCAATCATAACCATGAAGTTAAGCGTTCTGGCGCGATGGCAGAGCTAGGATGGGTGACCTCCCTGGGAAGACCTCGTGTCGCGACCGTTTACGTAAATTATGGATAAAACAGTCGAAATAATTGTTTTTAATGAGTTAACCGTCTCCGGAGTAATCTGCGTCATACCCTTCCGCACAGAACCGGCTCACGACAACAAAAATCGATAAATGTTCCCAGAAAATAGAAAAAAAATAAGAAGAAGGAAATAACGAATGTAAAGCTATTATTATGCCTGGGATACGATAAAATGGAACCGGAATCGAATTTCGAACTTCCTAAGCGGATTTCTCGAGGAAACGAAAGCTTAACAGAAGCGGTAAATCGCAAATTAGAGGGTCTTAGAGAAGGAATTCGGCTAAAATCTCGTCAGCTCATTGCGTAGTAATGAGTCTCGTCCGTTTGCCCGTTTACAATCAAATTAGCCTACAATTTTGTCCAAATCCGGCAGTGCCCGAGCTACTTTCATTTCACATGTCTTATCTGGTCCCGATCGAGATTCAGATGATTTGAGCCGAAAATCGTCTGTCAACAAGTAATCAAAAATAGAAAAACACGAAAAAGGGTGCAACACGAGGACTTCCCAGGGGGTCACCCATCCTAGTACTGCTCTCGCCCAAGCACGCTTAACTTCGGAGTTCTGATGGGATCCGGTGCATTAGTGCTGGTATGATCGCACCCGACATTGAGTGGGATGTTTATTCTTATATCCCTCGAGTACGTGTGGAGCGGGCGGCGATGGACAACACGCGGCACTGCTCTCGCCCAATCATAACCACGAAGTTAAGCGTTCTGGCGCGATGGCAGAGGTAGGATGGGTGACCTCCCTGGGAAGACCTCGTGTCGCGATCCGTTTACGTAAATTATGGATAAAACAGTCGAAATAATTGTTTTTAATGAGTTAACCGTCTCCGGAGTAATCTGCGTCATACCCTTCCGCACAGAACCGGCTCACGACAACAAAAATCGATAAATGTTCCCAGAAAATAGAAAAAAAAATAAGAAGAAGGAAATAACGAATGTAAAGCTATTATTATGCCTGGGATACGATAAAATGGAACCGGAATCGAATTTCGAACTTCCTAAGCGGATTTCTCGAGGAAACGAAAGCTTAACAGAAGCGGTAAATCGCAAATTAGAGGGTCTTAGAGAAGGAATTCGGCTAAAATCTCGTCAGCTCATTGCGTAGTAATGAGTCTCGTCCGTTTGCCCGTTTACAATCAAATTAGCCTACAATTTTGTCCAAATCCGGCAGTGCCCGAGCTACTTTCATTTCACATGTCTTATCTGGTCCCGATCGAGATTCAGATGATTTGAGCCGAAAATCGTCTGTCAACAAGTAATCAAAAATAGAAAAACACGAAAAAGGGTGCAACACGAGGACTTCCCAGGGGGTCACCCATCCTAGTACTGCTCTCGCCCAAGCACGCTTAACTTCGGAGTTCTGATGGGATCCGGTGCATTAGTGCTGGTATGATCGCACCCGACATTGAGTGGGATGTTTATTCTTATATCCCTCGAGTACGTGTGGAGCGGGCGGCGATGGACAACACGCGGCACTGCTCTCGCCCAATCATAACCACGAAGTTAAGCGTTCTGGCGCGATGGCAGAGGTAGGATGGGTGACCTCCCTGGGAAGACCTCGTGTCGCGATCGTTTACGTAAATTATGGATAAAACAGTCGAAATAATTGTTTTAATGAGTTAACCGTCTCCGGAGTAATCTGCGTCATACCCTTCCGCACAGAACCGGCTCACGACAACAAAAATCGATAAATGTTCCCAGAAAATAGAAAAAAAAATAAGAAGAAGGAAATAACGAATGTAAAGCTATTATTATGCCTGGGATACGATAAAATGGAACCGGAATCGAATTTCGAACTTCCTAAGCGATTTCTCGAGGAAACGAAAGCTTAACAGAAGCGGTAAATCGCAAATTAGAGGGTCTTAGAGAAGGAATTCGGCTAAAATCTCGTCAGCTCATTGCGTAGTAATGAGTCTCGTCCGTTTGCCCGTTTACAATCAAATTAGCCTACAATTTTGTCCAAATCCGGCAGTGCCCGAGCTACTTTCATTTCACATGTCTTATCTGGTCCCGATCGAGATTCAGATGATTTGAGCCGAAAATCGTCTGTCAACAAGTAATCAAAAATAGAAAAACACGAAAAAGGGTGCAACACGAGGACTTCCCAGGGGGTCACCCATCCTAGTACTGCTCTCGCCCAAGCACGCTTAACTTCGGAGTTCTGATGGGATCCGGTGCATTAGTGCTGGTATGATCGCACCCGACATTGAGTGGGATGTTTATTCTTATATCCCTCGAGTACGTGTGGAGCGGGCGGCGATGGACAACACGCGGCACTGCTCTCGCCCAATCATAACCACGAAGTTAAGCGTTCTGGCGCGATGGCAGAGGCTAGGATGGGTGACCTCCCTGGGAAGACCTCGTGTCGCGACCGTTTACGTAAATTATGGATAAAACAGTCGAAATAATTGTTTTTAATGAGTTAACCGTCTCCGGAGTAATCTGCGTCATACCCTTCCGCACAGAACCGGCTCACGACAACAAAAATCGATAAATGTTCCCAGAAAATAGAAAAAAAAATAAGAAGAAGGAAATAACGAATGTAAAGCTATTATTATGCCTGGGATACGATAAAATGGAACCGGAATCGAATTTCGAACTTCCTAAGCGGATTTCTCGAGGAAACGAAAGCTTAACAGAAGCGGTAAATCGCAAATTAGAGGGTCTTAGAGAAGGAATTCGGCTAAAATCTCGTCAGCTCATTGCGTAGTAATGAGTCTCGTCCGTTTGCCCGTTTACAATCAAATTAGCCTACAATTTTGTCCAAATCCGGCAGTGCCCGAGCTACTTTCATTTCACATGTCTTATCTGGTCCCGATCGAGATTCAGATGATTTGAGCCGAAAATCGTCTGTCAACAAGTAATCAAAAATAGAAAAACACGAAAAAGGGTGCAACACGAGGACTTCCCAGGGGGTCACCCATCCTAGTACTGCTCTCGCCCAAGCACGCTTAACTTCGGAGTTCTGATGGGATCCGGTGCATTAGTGCTGGTATGATCGCACCCGACATTGAGTGGGATGTTTATTCTTATATCCCTCGAGTACGTGTGGAGCGGGCGGCGATGGACAACACGCGGCACTGCTCTCGCCCAATCATAACCACGAAGTTAAGCGTTCTGGCGCGATGGCAGAGCTAGGATGGGTGACCTCCCTGGGAAGACCTCGTGTCGCGATCCGTTTACGTAAATTATGGATAAAACAGTCGAAATAATTGTTTTTAATGAGTTAACCGTCTCCGGAGTAATCTGCGTCATACCCTTCCGCACAGAACCGGCTCACGACAACAAAAATCGATAAATGTTCCCAGAAAATAGAAAAAAAAATAAGAAGAAGGAAATAACGAATGTAAAGCTATTATTATGCCTGGGATACGATAAAATGGAACCGGAATCGAATTTCGAACTTCCTAAGCGGATTTCTCGAGGAAACGAAAGCTTAACAGAAGCGGTAAATCGCAAATTAGAGGGTCTTAGAGAAGGAATTCGGCTAAAATCTCGTCAGCTCATTGCGTAGTAATGAGTCTCGTCCGTTTGCCCGTTTACAATCAAATTAGCCTACAATTTTGTCCAAATCCGGCAGTGCCCGAGCTACTTTCATTTCACATGTCTTATCTGGTCCCGATCGAGATTCAGATGATTTGAGCCGAAAATCGTCTGTCAACAAGTAATCAAAAATAGAAAAACACGAAAAAGGGTGCAACACGAGGACTTCCCAGGGGGTCACCCATCCTAGTACTGCTCTCGCCCAAGCACGCTTAACTTCGGAGTTCTGATGGGATCCGGTGCATTAGTGCTGGTATGATCGCACCCGACATTGAGTGGGATGTTTATTCTTATATCCCTCGAGTACGTGTGGAGCGGGCGGCGATGGACAACACGCGGCACTGCTCTCGCCCAATCATAACCACGAAGTTAAGCGTTCTGGCGCGATGGCAGAGGCTAGGATGGGTGACCTCCCTGGGAAGACCTCGTGTCGCGATCGTTTACGTAAATTATGGATAAAACAGTCGAAATAATTGTTTTTAATGAGTTAACCGTCTCCGGAGTAATCTGCGTCATACCCTTCCGCACAGAACCGGCTCACGACAACAAAAATCGATAAATGTTCCCAGAAAATAGAAAAAAAAATAAGAAGAAGGAAATAACGAATGTAAAGCTATTATTATGCCTGGGATACGATAAAATGGAACCGGAATCGAATTTCGAACTTCCTAAGCGGATTTCTCGAGGAAACGAAAGCTTAACAGAAGCGGTAAATCGCAAATTAGAGGGTCTTAGAGAAGGAATTCGGCTAAAATCTCGTCAGCTCATTGCGTAGTAATGAGTCTCGTCCGTTTGCCCGTTTACAATCAAATTAGCCTACAATTTTGTCCAAATCCGGCAGTGCCCGAGCTACTTTCATTTCACATGTCTTATCTGGTCCCGATCGAGATTCAGATGATTTGAGCCGAAAATCGTCTGTCAACAAGTAATCAAAAATAGAAAAACACGAAAAAGGGTGCAACACGAGGACTTCCCAGGGGGTCACCCATCCTAGTACTGCTCTCGCCCAAGCACGCTTAACTTCGGAGTTCTGATGGGATCCGGTGCATTAGTGCTGGTATGATCGCACCCGACATTGAGTGGGATGTTTATTCTTATATCCCTCGAGTACGTGTGGAGCGGGCGGCGATGGACAACACGCGGCACTGCTCTCGCCCAATCATAACCACGAAGTTAAGCGTTCTGGCGCGATGGCAGAGCTAGGATGGGTGACCTCCCTGGGAAGACCTCGTGTCGCGATCGTTTACGTAAATTATGGATAAAACAGTCGAAATAATTGTTTTTAATGAGTTAACCGTCTCCGGAGTAATCTGCGTCATACCCTTCCGCACAGAACCGGCTCACGACAACAAAAATCGATAAATGTTCCCAGAAAATAGAAAAAAAAATAAGAAGAAGGAAATAACGAATGTAAAGCTATTATTATGCCTGGGATACGATAAAATGGAACCGGAATCGAATTTCGAACTTCCTAAGCGGATTTCTCGAGGAAACGAAAGCTTAACAGAAGCGGTAAATCGCAAATTAGAGGGTCTTAGAGAAGGAATTCGGCTAAAATCTCGTCAGCTCATTGCGTAGTAATGAGTCTCGTCCGTTTGCCCGTTTACAATCAAATTAGCCTACAATTTTGTCCAAATCCGGCAGTGCCCGAGCTACTTTCATTTCACATGTCTTATCTGGTCCCGATCGAGATTCAGATGATTTGAGCCGAAAATCGTCTGTCAACAAGTAATCAAAAATAGAAAAACACGAAAAAGGGTGCAACACGAGGACTTCCCAGGGGGTCACCCATCCTAGTACTGCTCTCGCCCAAGCACGCTTAACTTCGGAGTTCTGATGGATCCGGTGCATTAGTGCTGGTATGATCGCACCCGACATTGAGTGGGATGTTTATTCTTATATCCCTCGAGTACGTGTGGAGCGGGCGGCGATGGACAACACGCGGCACTGCTCTCGCCCAATCATAACCACGAAGTTAAGCGTTCTGGCGCGATGGCAGAGGTAGGATGGGTGACCTCCCTGGGAAGACCTCGTGTCGCGATCGTTTACGTAAATTATGGATAAAACAGTCGAAATAATTGTTTTTAATTAGTTAACCGTCTCCGGAGTAATCTGCGTCATACCCTTCCGCACAGAACCGGCTCACGACAACAAAAATCGATAAATGTTCCCAGAAAATAGAAAAAAAATAAGAAGAAGGAAATAACGAATGTAAAGCTATTATTATGCCTGGGATACGATAAAATGGAACCGGAATCGAATTTCGAACTTCCTAAGCGGATTTCTCGAGGAAACGAAAGCTTAACAGAAGCGGTAAATCGCAAATTAGAGGGTCTTAGAGAAGGAATTCGGCTAAAATCTCGTCAGCTCATTGCGTAGTAATGAGTCTCGTCCGTTTGCCCGTTTACAATCAAATTAGCCTACAATTTTGTCCAAATCCGGCAGTGCCCGAGCTACTTTCATTTCACATGTCTTATCTGGTCCCGATCGAGATTCAGATGATTTGAGCCGAAAATCGTCTGTCAACAAGTAATCAAAAATAGAAAAACACGAAAAAGGGTGCAACACGAGGACTTCCCAGGGGGTCACCCATCCTAGTACTGCTCTCGCCCAAGCACGCTTAACTTCGGAGTTCTGATGGGATCCGGTGCATTAGTGCTGGTATGATCGCACCCGACATTGAGTGGGATGTTTATTCTTATATCCCTCGAGTACGTGTGGAGCGGGCGGCGATGGACAACACGCGGCACTGCTCTCGCCCAATCATAACCACGAAGTTAAGCGTTCTGGCGCGATGGCAGAGGTAGGATGGGTGACCTCCCTGGGAAGACCTCGTGTCGCGATCGTTTACGTAAATTATGGATAAAACAGTCGAAATAATTGTTTTTAATGAGTTAACCGTCTCCGGAGTAATCTGCGTCATACCCTTCCGCACAGAACCGGCTCACGACAACAAAAATCGATAAATGTTCCCAGAAAATAGAAAAAAAAATAAGAAGAAGGAAATAACGAATGTAAAGCTATTATTATGCCTGGGATACGATAAAATGGAACCGGAATCGAATTTCGAACTTCCTAAGCGGATTTCTCGAGGAAACGAAAGCTTAACAGAAGCGGTAAATCGCAAATTAGAGGGTCTTAGAGAAGGAATTCGGCTAAAATCTCGTCAGCTCATTGCGTAGTAATGAGTCTCGTCCGTTTGCCCGTTTACAATCAAATTAGCCTACAATTTTGTCCAAATCCGGCAGTGCCCGAGCTACTTTCATTTCACATGTCTTATCTGGTCCCGATCGAGATTCAGATGATTTGAGCCGAAAATCGTCTGTCAACAAGTAATCAAAAATAGAAAAACACGAAAAAGGGTGCAACACGAGGACTTCCCAGGGGGTCACCCATCCTAGTACTGCTCTCGCCCAAGCACGCTTAACTTCGGAGTTCTGATGGGATCCGGTGCATTAGTGCTGGTATGATCGCACCCGACATTGAGTGGGATGTTTATTCTTATATCCCTCGAGTACGTGTGGAGCGGGCGGCGATGGACAACACGCGGCACTGCTCTCGCCCAATCATAACCACGAAGTTAAGCGTTCTGGCGCGATGGCAGAGGTAGGATGGGTGACCTCCCTGGGAAGACCTCGTGTCGCGATCGTTTACGTAAATTATGGATAAAACAGTCGAAATAATTGTTTTTAATGAGTTAACCGTCTCCGGAGTAATCTGCGTCATACCCTTCCGCACAGAACCGGCTCACGACAACAAAAATCGATAAATGTTCCCAGAAAATAGAAAAAAAAATAAGAAGAAGGAAATAACGAATGTAAAGCTATTATTATGCCTGGGATACGATAAAATGGAACCGGAATCGAATTTCGAACTTCCTAAGCGGATTTCTCGAGGAAACGAAAGCTTAACAGAAGCGGTAAATCGCAAATTAGAGGGTCTTAGAGAAGGAATTCGGCTAAAATCTCGTCAGCTCATTGCGTAGTAATGAGTCTCGTCCGTTTGCCCGTTTACAATCAAATTAGCCTACAATTTTGTCCAAATCCGGCAGTGCCCGAGCTACTTTCATTTCACATGTCTTATCTGGTCCCGATCGAGATTCAGATGATTTGAGCCGAAAATCGTCTGTCAACAAGTAATCAAAAATAGAAAAACACGAAAAAGGGTGCAACACGAGGACTTCCCAGGGGGTCACCCATCCTAGTACTGCTCTCGCCCAAGCACGCTTAACTTCGGAGTTCTGATGGGATCCGGTGCATTAGTGCTGGTATGATCGCACCCGACATTGAGTGGGATGTTTATTCTTATATCCCTCGAGTACGTGTGGAGCGGGCGGCGATGGACAACACGCGGCACTGCTCTCGCCCAATCATAACCAAGAAGTTAAGCGTTCTGGCGCGATGGCAGAGGCTAGGATGGGTGACCTCCCTGGGAAGACCTCGTGTCGCGACCGTTTACGTAAATTATGGATAAAACAGTCGAAATAATTGTTTTTAATGAGTTAACCGTCTCCGGAGTAATCTGCGTCATACCCTTCCGCACAGAACCGGCTCACGACAACAAAAATCGATAAATGTTCCCAGAAAATAGAAAAAAAAATAAGAAGAAGGAAATAACGAATGTAAAGCTATTATTATGCCTGGGATACGATAAAATGGAACCGGAATCGAATTTCGAACTTCCTAAGCGGATTTCTCGAGGAAACGAAAGCTTAACAGAAGCGGTAAATCGCAAATTAGAGGGTCTTAGAGAAGGAATTCGGCTAAAATCTCGTCAGCTCATTGCGTAGTAATGAGTCTCGTCCGTTTGCCCGTTTACAATCAAATTAGCCTACAATTTTGTCCAAATCCGGCAGTGCCCGAGCTACTTTCATTTCACATGTCTTATCTGGTCCCGATCGAGATTCAGATGATTTGAGCCGAAAATCGTCTGTCAACAAGTAATCAAAAATAGAAAAACACGAAAAAGGGTGCAACACGAGGACTTCCCAGGGGGTCACCCATCCTAGTACTGCTCTCGCCCAAGCACGCTTAACTTCGGAGTTCTGATGGGATCCGGTGCATTAGTGCTGGTATGATCGCACCCGACATTGAGTGGGATGTTTATTCTTATATCCCTCGAGTACGTGTGGAGCGGGCGGCGATGGACAACACGCGGCACTGCTCTCGCCCAATCATAACCACGAAGTTAAGCGTTCTGGCGCGATGGCAGAGGTAGGATGGGTGACCTCCCTGGGAAGACCTCGTGTCGCGATCGTTTACGTAAATTATGGATAAAACAGTCGAAATAATTGTTTTTAATGAGTTAACCGTCTCCGGAGTAATCTGCGTCATACCCTTCCGCACAGAACCGGCTCACGACAACAAAAATCGATAAATGTTCCCAGAAAATAGAAAAAAAAATAAGAAGAAGGAAATAACGAATGTAAAGCTATTATTATGCCTGGGATACGATAAAATGGAACCGGAATCGAATTTCGAACTTCCTAAGCGGATTTCTCGAGGAAACGAAAGCTTAACAGAAGCGGTAAATCGCAAATTAGAGGGTCTTAGAGAAGGAATTCGGCTAAAATCTCGTCAGCTCATTGCGTAGTAATGAGTCTCGTCCGTTTGCCCGTTTACAATCAAATTAGCCTACAATTTTGTCCAAATCCGGCAGTGCCCGAGCTACTTTCATTTCACATGTCTTATCTGGTCCCGATCGAGATTCAGATGATTTGAGCCGAAAATCGTCTGTCAACAAGTAATCAAAAATAGAAAAACACGAAAAAGGGTGCAACACGAGGACTTCCCAGGGGGTCACCCATCCTAGTACTGCTCTCGCCCAAGCACGCTTAACTTCGGAGTTCTGATGGGATCCGGTGCATTAGTGCTGGTATGATCGCACCCGACATTGAGTGGGATGTTTATTCTTATATCCCTCGAGTACGTGTGGAGCGGGCGGCGATGGACAACACGCGGCACTGCTCTCGCCCAATCATAACCAGGAAGTTAAGCGTTCTGGCGCGATGGCAGAGCTAGGATGGGTGACCTCCCTGGGAAGACCTCGTGTCGCGATCGTTTACGTAAATTATGGATAAAACAGTCGAAATAATTGTTTTTAATGAGTTAACCGTCTCCGGAGTAATCTGCGTCATACCCTTCCGCACAGAACCGGCTCACGACAACAAAAATCGATAAATGTTCCCAGAAAATAGAAAAAAAAATAAGAAGAAGGAAATAACGAATGTAAAGCTATTATTATGCCTGGGATACGATAAAATGGAACCGGAATCGAATTTCGAACTTCCTAAGCGGATTTCTCGAGGAAACGAAAGCTTAACAGAAGCGGTAAATCGCAAATTAGAGGGTCTTAGAGAAGGAATTCGGCTAAAATCTCGTCAGCTCATTGCGTAGTAATGAGTCTCGTCCGTTTGCCCGTTTACAATCAAATTAGCCTACAATTTTGTCCAAATCCGGCAGTGCCCGAGCTACTTTCATTTCACATGTCTTATCTGGTCCCGATCGAGATTCAGATGATTTGAGCCGAAAATCGTCTGTCAACAAGTAATCAAAAATAGAAAAACACGAAAAAGGGTGCAACACGAGGACTTCCCAGGGGGTCACCCATCCTAGTACTGCTCTCGCCCAAGCACGCTTAACTTCGGAGTTCTGATGGGATCCGGTGCATTAGTGCTGGTATGATCGCACCCGACATTGAGTGGGATGTTTATTCTTATATCCCTCGAGTACGTGTGGAGCGGGCGGCGATGGACAACACGCGGCACTGCTCTCGCCCAATCATAACCACGAAGTTAAGCGTTCTGGCGCGATGGCAGAGCTAGGATGGGTGACCTCCCTGGGAAGACCTCGTGTCGCGATCGTTTACGTAAATTATGGATAAAACAGTCGAAATAATTGTTTTTAATGAGTTAACCGTCTCCGGAGTAATCTGCGTCATACCCTTCCGCACAGAACCGGCTCACGACAACAAAAATCGATAAATGTTCCCAGAAAATAGAAAAAAAAATAAGAAGAAGGAAATAACGAATGTAAAGCTATTATTATGCCTGGGATACGATAAAATGGAACCGGAATCGAATTTCGAACTTCCTAAGCGGATTTCTCGAGGAAACGAAAGCTTAACAGAAGCGGTAAATCGCAAATTAGAGGGTCTTAGAGAAGGAATTCGGCTAAAATCTCGTCAGCTCATTGCGTAGTAATGAGTCTCGTCCGTTTGCCCGTTTACAATCAAATTAGCCTACAATTTTGTCCAAATCCGGCAGTGCCCGAGCTACTTTCATTTCACATGTCTTATCTGGTCCCGATCGAGATTCAGATGATTTGAGCCGAAAATCGTCTGTCAACAAGTAATCAAAAATAGAAAAACACGAAAAAGGGTGCAACACGAGGACTTCCCAGGGGGTCACCCATCCTAGTACTGCTCTCGCCCAAGCACGCTTAACTTCGCTTCGGAGTTCTGATGGGATCCGGTGCATTAGTGCTGGTATGATCGCACCCGACATTGAGTGGGATGTTTATTCTTATATCCCTCGAGTACGTGTGGAGCGGGCGGCGATGGACAACACGCGGCACTGCTCTCGCCCAATCATAACCACGAAGTTAAGCGTTCTGGCGCGATGGCAGAGGTAGGATGGGTGACCTCCCTGGGAAGACCTCGTGTCGCGACCGTTTACGTAAATTATGGATAAAACAGTCGAAATAATTGTTTTTAATGAGTTAACCGTCTCCGGAGTAATCTGCGTCATACCCTTCCGCACAGAACCGGCTCACGACAACAAAAATCGATAAATGTTCCCAGAAAATAGAAAAAAAAATAAGAAGAAGGAAATAACGAATGTAAAGCTATTATTATGCCTGGGATACGATAAAATGGAACCGGAATCGAATTTCGAACTTCCTAAGCGGATTTCTCGAGGAAACGAAAGCTTAACAGAAGCGGTAAATCGCAAATTAGAGGGTCTTAGAGAAGGAATTCGGCTAAAATCTCGTCAGCTCATTGCGTAGTAATGAGTCTCGTCCGTTTGCCCGTTTACAATCAAATTAGCCTACAATTTTGTCCAAATCCGGCAGTGCCCGAGCTACTTTCATTTCACATGTCTTATCTGGTCCCGATCGAGATTCAGATGATTTGAGCCGAAAATCGTCTGTCAACAAGTAATCAAAAATAGAAAAACACGAAAAAGGGTGCAACACGAGGACTTCCCAGGGGGTCACCCATCCTAGTACTGCTCTCGCCCAAGCACGCTTAACTTCGGAGTTCTGATGGGATCCGGTGCATTAGTGCTGGTATGATCGCACCCGACATTGAGTGGGATGTTTATTCTTATATCCCTCGAGTACGTGTGGAGCGGGCGGCGATGGACAACACGCGGCACTGCTCTCGCCCAATCATAACCACGAAGTTAAGCGTTCTGGCGCGATGGCAGAGCTAGGATGGGTGACCTCCCTGGGAAGACCTCGTGTCGCGATCGTTTACGTAAATTATGGATAAAACAGTCGAAATAATTGTTTTTAATGAGTTAACCGTCTCCGGAGTAATCTGCGTCATACCCTTCCGCACAGAACCGGCTCACGACAACAAAAATCGATAAATGTTCCCAGAAAATAGAAAAAAAAATAAGAAGAAGGAAATAACGAATGTAAAGCTATTATTATGCCTGGGATACGATAAAATGGAACCGGAATCGAATTTCGAACTTCCTAAGCGGATTTCTCGAGGAAACGAAAGCTTAACAGAAGCGGTAAATCGCAAATTAGAGGGTCTTAGAGAAGGAATTCGGCTAAAATCTCGTCAGCTCATTGCGTAGTAATGAGTCTCGTCCGTTTGCCCGTTTACAATCAAATTAGCCTACAATTTTGTCCAAATCCGGCAGTGCCCGAGCTACTTTCATTTCACATGTCTTATCTGGTCCCGATCGAGATTCAGATGATTTGAGCCGAAAATCGTCTGTCAACAAGTAATCAAAAATAGAAAAACACGAAAAAGGGTGCAACACGAGGACTTCCCAGGGGGTCACCCATCCTAGTACTGCTCTCGCCCAAGCACGCTTAACTTCGGAGTTCTGATGGGATCCGGTGCATTAGTGCTGGTATGATCGCACCCGACATTGAGTGGGATGTTTATTCTTATATCCCTCGAGTACGTGTGGAGCGGGCGGCGATGGACAACACGCGGCACTGCTCTCGCCCAATCATAACCACGAAGTTAAGCGTTCTGGCGCGATGGCAGAGGTAGGATGGGTGACCTCCCTGGGAAGACCTCGTGTCGCGATCGTTTACGTAAATTATGGATAAAACAGTCGAAATAATTGTTTTTAATGAGTTAACCGTCTCCGGAGTAATCTGCGTCATACCCTTCCGCACAGAACCGGCTCACGACAACAAAAATCGATAAATGTTCCCAGAAAATAGAAAAAAAATAAGAAGAAGGAAATAACGAATGTAAAGCTATTATTATGCCTGGGATACGATAAAATGGAACCGGAATCGAATTTCGAACTTCCTAAGCGGATTTCTCGAGGAAACGAAAGCTTAACAGAAGCGTTAAATCGCAAATTAGAGGGTCTTAGAGAAGGAATTCGGCTAAAATCTCGTCAGCTCATTGCGTAGTAATGAGTCTCGTCCGTTTGCCCGTTTACAATCAAATTAGCCTACAATTTTGTCCAAATCCGGCAGTGCCCGAGCTACTTTCATTTCACATGTCTTATCTGGTCCCGATCGAGATTCAGATGATTTGAGCCGAAAATCGTCTGTCAACAAGTAATCAAAAATAGAAAAACACGAAAAAGGGTGCAACACGAGGACTTCCCAGGGGTCACCCATCCTAGTACTGCTCTCGCCCAAGCACGCTTAACTTCGGAGTTCTGATGGGATCCGGTGCATTAGTGCTGGTATGATCGCACCCGACATTGAGTGGGATGTTTATTCTTATATCCCTCGAGTACGTGTGGAGCGGGCGGCGATGGACAACACGCGGCACTGCTCTCGCCCAATCATAACCACGAAGTTAAGCGTTCTGGCGCGATGGCAGAGGTAGGATGGGTGACCTCCCTGGGAAGACCTCGTGTCGCGATCGTTTACGTAAATTATGGATAAAACAGTCGAAATAATTGTTTTTAATGAGTTAACCGTCTCCGGAGTAATCTGCGTCATACCCTTCCGCACAGAACCGGCTCACGACAACAAAAATCGATAAATGTTCCCAGAAAATAGAAAAAAAAATAAGAAGAAGGAAATAACGAATGTAAAGCTATTATTATGCCTGGGATACGATAAAATGGAACCGGAATCGAATTTCGAACTTCCTAAGCGGATTTCTCGAGGAAACGAAAGCTTAACAGAAGCGGTAAATCGCAAATTAGAGGGTCTTAGAGAAGGAATTCGGCTAAAATCTCGTCAGCTCATTGCGTAGTAATGAGTCTCGTCCGTTTGCCCGTTTACAATCAAATTAGCCTACAATTTTGTCCAAATCCGGCAGTGCCCGAGCTACTTTCATTTCACATGTCTTATCTGGTCCCGATCGAGATTCAGATGATTTGAGCCGAAAATCGTCTGTCAACAAGTAATCAAAAATAGAAAAACACGAAAAAGGGTGCAACACGAGGACTTCCCAGGGGGTCACCCATCCTAGTACTGCTCTCGCCCAAGCACGCTTAACTTCGGAGTTCTGATGGGATCCGGTGCATTAGTGCTGGTATGATCGCACCCGACATTGAGTGGGATGTTTATTCTTATATCCCTCGAGTACGTGTGGAGCGGGCGGCGATGGACAACACGCGGCACTGCTCTCGCCCAATCATAACCACGAAGTTAAGCGTTCTGGCGCGATGGCAGAGGCTAGGATGGGTGACCTCCCTGGGAAGACCTCGTGTCGCGATCGTTTACGTAAATTATGGATAAAACAGTCGAAATAATTGTTTTTAATGAGTTAACCGTCTCCGGAGTAATCTGCGTCATACCCTTCCGCACAGAACCGGCTCACGACAACAAAAATCGATAAATGTTCCCAGAAAATAGAAAAAAAAATAAGAAGAAGGAAATAACGAATGTAAAGCTATTATTATGCCTGGGATACGATAAAATGGAACCGGAATCGAATTTCGAACTTCCTAAGCGGATTTCTCGAGGAAACGAAAGCTTAACAGAAGCGGTAAATCGCAAATTAGAGGGTCTTAGAGAAGGAATTCGGCTAAAATCTCGTCAGCTCATTGCGTAGTAATGAGTCTCGTCCGTTTGCCCGTTTACAATCAAATTAGCCTACAATTTTGTCCAAATCCGGCAGTGCCCGAGCTACTTTCATTTCACATGTCTTATCTGGTCCCGATCGAGATTCAGATGATTTGAGCCGAAAATCGTCTGTCAACAAGTAATCAAAAATAGAAAAACACGAAAAAGGGTGCAACACGAGGACTTCCCAGGGGGTCACCCATCCTAGTACTGCTCTCGCCCAAGCACGCTTAACTTCGGAGTTCTGATGGGATCCGGTGCATTAGTGCTGGTATGATCGCACCCGACATTGAGTGGGATGTTTATTCTTATATCCCTCGAGTACGTGTGGAGCGGGCGGCGATGGACAACACGCGGCACTGCTCTCGCCCAATCATAACCACGAAGTTAAGCGTTCTGGCGCGATGGCAGAGGCTAGGATGGGTGACCTCCCTGGGAAGACCTCGTGTCGCGATCGTTTACGTAAATTATGGATAAAACAGTCGAAATAATTGTTTTTAATGAGTTAACCGTCTCCGGAGTAATCTGCGTCATACCCTTCCGCACAGAACCGGCTCACGACAACAAAAATCGATAAATGTTCCCAGAAAATAGAAAAAAAAATAAGAAGAAGGAAATAACGAATGTAAAGCTATTATTATGCCTGGGATACGATAAAATGGAACCGGAATCGAATTTCGAACTTCCTAAGCGGATTTCTCGAGGAAACGAAAGCTTAACAGAAGCGGTAAATCGCAAATTAGAGGGTCTTAGAGAAGGAATTCGGCTAAAATCTCGTCAGCTCATTGCGTAGTAATGAGTCTCGTCCGTTTGCCCGTTTACAATCAAATTAGCCTACAATTTTGTCCAAATCCGGCAGTGCCCGAGCTACTTTCATTTCACATGTCTTATCTGGTCCCGATCGAGATTCAGATGATTTGAGCCGAAAATCGTCTGTCAACAAGTAATCAAAAATAGAAAAACACGAAAAAGGGTGCAACACGAGGACTTCCCAGGGGGTCACCCATCCTAGTACTGCTCTCGCCCAAGCACGCTTAACTTCGGAGTTCTGATGGGATCCGGTGCATTAGTGCTGGTATGATCGCACCCGACATTGAGTGGGATGTTTATTCTTATATCCCTCGAGTACGTGTGGAGCGGGCGGCGATGGACAACACGCGGCACTGCTCTCGCCCAATCATAACCATGAAGTTAAGCGTTCTGGCGCGATGGCAGAGGCTAGGATGGGTGACCTCCCTGGGAAGACCTCGTGTCGCGACCGTTTACGTAAATTATGGATAAAACAGTCGAAATAATTGTTTTTAATGAGTTAACCGTCTCCGGAGTAATCTGCGTCATACCCTTCCGCACAGAACCGGCTCACGACAACAAAAATCGATAAATGTTCCCAGAAAATAGAAAAAAAAATAAGAAGAAGGAAATAACGAATGTAAAGCTATTATTATGCCTGGGATACGATAAAATGGAACCGGAATCGAATTTCGAACTTCCTAAGCGGATTTCTCGAGGAAACGAAAGCTTAACAGAAGCGGTAAATCGCAAATTAGAGGGTCTTAGAGAAGGAATTCGGCTAAAATCTCGTCAGCTCATTGCGTAGTAATGAGTCTCGTCCGTTTGCCCGTTTACAATCAAATTAGCCTACAATTTTGTCCAAATCCGGCAGTGCCCGAGCTACTTTCATTTCACATGTCTTATCTGGTCCCGATCGAGATTCAGATGATTTGAGCCGAAAATCGTCTGTCAACAAGTAATCAAAAATAGAAAAACACGAAAAAGGGTGCAACACGAGGACTTCCCAGGGGGTCACCCATCCTAGTACTGCTCTCGCCCAAGCACGCTTAACTTCGGAGTTCTGATGGGATCCGGTGCATTAGTGCTGGTATGATCGCACCCGACATTGAGTGGGATGTTTATTCTTATATCCCTCGAGTACGTGTGGAGCGGGCGGCGATGGACAACACGCGGCACTGCTCTCGCCCAATCATAACCACGAAGTTAAGCGTTCTGGCGCGATGGCAGAGGTAGGATGGGTGACCTCCCTGGGAAGACCTCGTGTCGCGATCGTTTACGTAAATTATGGATAAAACAGTCGAAATAATTGTTTTTAATTAGTTAACCGTCTCCGGAGTAATCTGCGTCATACCCTTCCGCACAGAACCGGCTCACGACAACAAAAATCGATAAATGTTCCCAGAAAATAGAAAAAAAATAAGAAGAAGGAAATAACGAATGTAAAGCTATTATTATGCCTGGGATACGATAAAATGGAACCGGAATCGAATTTCGAACTTCCTAAGCGGATTTCTCGAGGAAACGAAAGCTTAACAGAAGCGGTAAATCGCAAATTAGAGGGTCTTAGAGAAGGAATTCGGCTAAAATCTCGTCAGCTCATTGCGTAGTAATGAGTCTCGTCCGTTTGCCCGTTTACAATCAAATTAGCCTACAATTTTGTCCAAATCCGGCAGTGCCCGAGCTACTTTCATTTCACATGTCTTATCTGGTCCCGATCGAGATTCAGATGATTTGAGCCGAAAATCGTCTGTCAACAAGTAATCAAAAATAGAAAAACACGAAAAAGGGTGCAACACGAGGACTTCCCAGGGGGTCACCCATCCTAGTACTGCTCTCGCCCAAGCACGCTTAACTTCGGAGTTCTGATGGGATCCGGTGCATTAGTGCTGGTATGATCGCACCCGACATTGAGTGGGATGTTTATTCTTATATCCCTCGAGTACGTGTGGAGCGGGCGGCGATGGACAACACGCGGCACTGCTCTCGCCCAATCATAACCACGAAGTTAAGCGTTCTGGCGCGATGGCAGAGCTAGGATGGGTGACCTCCCTGGGAAGACCTCGTGTCGCGACCGTTTACGTAAATTATGGATAAAACAGTCGAAATAATTGTTTTTAATGAGTTAACCGTCTCCGGAGTAATCTGCGTCATACCCTTCCGCACAGAACCGGCTCACGACAACAAAAATCGATAAATGTTCCCAGAAAATAGAAAAAAAAATAAGAAGAAGGAAATAACGAATGTAAAGCTATTATTATGCCTGGGATACGATAAAATGGAACCGGAATCGAATTTCGAACTTCCTAAGCGGATTTCTCGAGGAAACGAAAGCTTAACAGAAGCGTTAAATCGCAAATTAGAGGGTCTTAGAGAAGGAATTCGGCTAAAATCTCGTCAGCTCATTGCGTAGTAATGAGTCTCGTCCGTTTGCCCGTTTACAATCAAATTAGCCTACAATTTTGTCCAAATCCGGCAGTGCCCGAGCTACTTTCATTTCACATGTCTTATCTGGTCCCGATCGAGATTCAGATGATTTGAGCCGAAAATCGTCTGTCAACAAGTAATCAAAAATAGAAAAACACGAAAAAGGGTGCAACACGAGGACTTCCCAGGGGTCACCCATCCTAGTACTGCTCTCGCCCAAGCACGCTTAACTTCGGAGTTCTGATGGGATCCGGTGCATTAGTGCTGGTATGATCGCACCCGACATTGAGTGGGATGTTTATTCTTATATCCCTCGAGTACGTGTGGAGCGGGCGGCGATGGACAACACGCGGCACTGCTCTCGCCCAATCATAACCATGAAGTTAAGCGTTCTGGCGCGATGGCAGAGGTAGGATGGGTGACCTCCCTGGGAAGACCTCGTGTCGCGACCGTTTACGTAAATTATGGATAAAACAGTCGAAATAATTGTTTTTAATGAGTTAACCGTCTCCGGAGTAATCTGCGTCATACCCTTCCGCACAGAACCGGCTCACGACAACAAAAATCGATAAATGTTCCCAGAAAATAGAAAAAAAATAAGAAGAAGGAAATAACGAATGTAAAGCTATTATTATGCCTGGGATACGATAAAATGGAACCGGAATCGAATTTCGAACTTCCTAAGCGGATTTCTCGAGGAAACGAAAGCTTAACAGAAGCGGTAAATCGCAAATTAGAGGGTCTTAGAGAAGGAATTCGGCTAAAATCTCGTCAGCTCATTGCGTAGTAATGAGTCTCGTCCGTTTGCCCGTTTACAATCAAATTAGCCTACAATTTTGTCCAAATCCGGCAGTGCCCGAGCTACTTTCATTTCACATGTCTTATCTGGTCCCGATCGAGATTCAGATGATTTGAGCCGAAAATCGTCTGTCAACAAGTAATCAAAAATAGAAAAACACGAAAAAGGGTGCAACACGAGGACTTCCCAGGGGTCACCCATCCTAGTACTGCTCTCGCCCAAGCACGCTTAACTTCGGAGTTCTGATGGGATCCGGTGCATTAGTGCTGGTATGATCGCACCCGACATTGAGTGGGATGTTTATTCTTATATCCCTCGAGTACGTGTGGAGCGGGCGGCGATGGACAACACGCGGCACTGCTCTCGCCCAATCATAACCATGAAGTTAAGCGTTCTGGCGCGATGGCAGAGGCTAGGATGGGTGACCTCCCTGGGAAGACCTCGTGTCGCGACGTTTACGTAAATTATGGATAAAACAGTCGAAATAATTGTTTTTAATGAGTTAACCGTCTCCGGAGTAATCTGCGTCATACCCTTCCGCACAGAACCGGCTCACGACAACAAAAATCGATAAATGTTCCCAGAAAATAGAAAAAAAAATAAGAAGAAGGAAATAACGAATGTAAAGCTATTATTATGCCTGGGATACGATAAAATGGAACCGGAATCGAATTTCGAACTTCCTAAGCGGATTTCTCGAGGAAACGAAAGCTTAACAGAAGCGGTAAATCGCAAATTAGAGGGTCTTAGAGAAGGAATTCGGCTAAAATCTCGTCAGCTCATTGCGTAGTAATGAGTCTCGTCCGTTTGCCCGTTTACAATCAAATTAGCCTACAATTTTGTCCAAATCCGGCAGTGCCCGAGCTACTTTCATTTCACATGTCTTATCTGGTCCCGATCGAGATTCAGATGATTTGAGCCGAAAATCGTCTGTCAACAAGTAATCAAAAATAGAAAAACACGAAAAAGGGTGCAACACGAGGACTTCCCAGGGGTCACCCATCCTAGTACTGCTCTCGCCCAAGCACGCTTAACTTCGGAGTTCTGATGGGATCCGGTGCATTAGTGCTGGTATGATCGCACCCGACATTGAGTGGGATGTTTATTCTTATATCCCTCGAGTACGTGTGGAGCGGGCGGCGATGGACAACACGCGGCACTGCTCTCGCCCAATCATAACCATGAAGTTAAGCGTTCTGGCGCGATGGCAGAGCTAGGATGGGTGACCTCCCTGGGAAGACCTCGTGTCGCGACCGTTTACGTAAATTATGGATAAAACAGTCGAAATAATTGTTTTTAATGAGTTAACCGTCTCCGGAGTAATCTGCGTCATACCCTTCCGCACAGAACCGGCTCACGACAACAAAAATCGATAAATGTTCCCAGAAAATAGAAAAAAAAATAAGAAGAAGGAAATAACGAATGTAAAGCTATTATTATGCCTGGGATACGATAAAATGGAACCGGAATCGAATTTCGAACTTCCTAAGCGGATTTCTCGAGGAAACGAAAGCTTAACAGAAGCGTTAAATCGCAAATTAGAGGGTCTTAGAGAAGGAATTCGGCTAAAATCTCGTCAGCTCATTGCGTAGTAATGAGTCTCGTCCGTTTGCCCGTTTACAATCAAATTAGCCTACAATTTTGTCCAAATCCGGCAGTGCCCGAGCTACTTTCATTTCACATGTCTTATCTGGTCCCGATCGAGATTCAGATGATTTGAGCCGAAAATCGTCTGTCAACAAGTAATCAAAAATAGAAAAACACGAAAAGGGTGCAACACGAGGACTTCCCAGGGGGTCACCCATCCTAGTACTGCTCTCGCCCAAGCACGCTTAACTTCGGAGTTCTGATGGGATCCGATGCATTAGTGCTGGTATGATCGCACCCGACATTGAGTGGGATGTTTATTCTTATATCCCTCGAGTACGTGTGGAGCGGGCGGCGATGGACAACACGCGGCACTGCTCTCGCCCAATCATAACCATGAAGTTAAGCGTTCTGGCGCGATGGCAGAGCTAGGATGGGTGACCTCCCTGGGAAGACCTCGTGTCGCGATCGTTTACGTAAATTATGGATAAAACAGTCGAAATAATTGTTTTTAATGAGTTAACCGTCTCCGGAGTAATCTGCGTCATACCCTTCCGCACAGAACCGGCTCACGACAACAAAAATCGATAAATGTTCCCAGAAAATAGAAAAAAAATAAGAAGAAGGAAATAACGAATGTAAAGCTATTATTATGCCTGGGATACGATAAAATGGAACCGGAATCGAATTTCGAACTTCCTAAGCGGATTTCTCGAGGAAACGAAAGCTTAACAGAAGCGGTAAATCGCAAATTAGAGGGTCTTAGAGAAGGAATTCGGCTAAAATCTCGTCAGCTCATTGCGTAGTAATGAGTCTCGTCCGTTTGCCCGTTTACAATCAAATTAGCCTACAATTTTGTCCAAATCCGGCAGTGCCCGAGCTACTTTCATTTCACATGTCTTATCTGGTCCCGATCGAGATTCAGATGATTTGAGCCGAAAATCGTCTGTCAACAAATAATCAAAAATAGAAAAACACGAAAAGAGGTGCAACACGAGGACTTCCCAGGGAGTCGCCCCTTCTAGTACTGGTCTCGCCCAAGCACGCTTAACTTCGGAGTTCTGATGGGATCCGGTGCATTAGTGCTGGTATGATCGCTGCCGACATTGAGTGGGATGTTTATTCTTATATGCCCTCGAGTACGTGTGGAGCGGGCGGCGATGGACAACACGCGGCACTGCTCTCGCCCAATCAGAACTATGAAGTTAAGCGTTCTGGCGCGATGGCAGAGCTAGGATGGGTGACCTCCTTGAGATGTCCTCGTGTCGCGACCGTTTAAGGAAATTATGGATAAAACAGTCGAAATAATTGTTTTTAATGAGTTAACCGTCTCCGGAGTAATCTGCGTCATACCCTTCCGCACAGAACCGGCTCATGACAACAAAAATCGCTAAATATTCCCAAAAAATAGAAAAAAAATGGGAAGAAGAAAATATCGAATGTAAAGCTATTATTATGCCTGAGATACGATAAAATGGAACCAGAATCGAATTTCAAACTTCCTAAGTGGATTTCTCGAGGAAACAGAAGCGGTAAATCGCAAATTACAGGGTCTTAGAAAAGGAATTCGGATAAAATCTCGCCGCCTCATTGCGCAGTAATGAGTCTCGTTCGTTTGCACGTTTACAATCAAATTAGCCTACAATTTTGTCCAAATCTGGCAGTGCCCGAGCTACGTTGATTTCACATGTCTTATCTGGTCCCGATCGTGATTCAGATGATTTGAGCCGAAAATCGTCTGTCAACATGTAACCAAAAATAGAAAAACACGAAAAGGGATGCAACACGAGGACTTCCAAGGGGGTCACCCATCCTAATACTGCTATCGCCCAAGCACGCTTAACTTCGGAGTTCGATGGGATCCGGTGCATTAGTTCTGGTATGATCGCACCCGACATTGAGTGGGATGTTTATTCTTATATCCCTCGAGTACGTGTGGAGCGGGCGGCGATGGACAACACGCGGCACTGCTCTCGCCCAATCAGAACCATGAAGTTAAGCGTTCTGGCGCGATGGCAGAGCTAGGATGAATGACCTCCCTGGGAAGTCCTCGTGTCGCGACCGTTTACGTAAATTATAGCTAAAACAGTCGAAATAATTGTTTTTAATGAGTCAACCGTCTCCGGAGTAATCTGCTTCATACACTTCCGGATAGAACCGGCTCACGACAACAAAAATCGCTAAATGTTCCCAGAAAATAGAAAAAAAAATAAGAAGAAGAAAATAGCGAATGTAAAGCTATTATTATGCCTGGGATACGATAAAATGGAACCGGAATCGAATTTCGAACTTTCTAAACGGATTTCTCGAGGAGCGGAAAATCGCAAATTAGAGTGTCTTAGAGAAAGAATTCGGCTAAAATCTCGGCAGCTCATTGCGGAGTAATGAGTCTCGTTCGTTTGCTCGTTTACAATCAAATTAGGCTACAATTTTTCAGAATCCGGCAGTGCCCGAGCTACGTTGATTTCACATGTCTTATCTGGTCCCGATCGTGATTCAGATGATTTGAGCCGAAAATCGTCTGTCAACAAGTAATCAAAAATAGAAAAACACGAAAAGGGGTGCAACACGAGGACTTCCAAGGGGGTCACCCGTCCTAGTACTGCTATCGCCCAAGCACGCTTAACCTCGGAGTTCCGATGGGATCCGGTGCATTAGTGCTGGTATGATCGCACCCGACATTTAGTGAGATGTTTATTCTTATATCCCTCGAGTACGTGTGGAGCGTGCGGCGATGGACAACACGCGGCACTGCTCTCGCCCAATCAGAACCATGAAGTTAAGCGTTCTGGCGAACCGGAATCGAATTTCGAACTTCCTAACCGGATTTCTCGAGGAAACGGAAACTTAATAGAAGCGGAAAATCGCAAATTAGAGGGTCTTAGAGAAGGAATTCGGCTAAAATCTCGCCAGCTTATTGCGGAGTAATGAGTAACGTTCGTTTGCCCGTTTACAATCAAATTAGGCTACAATTTTGTCCAAATCCGGCAGTGCCCGGGCTACGTTGAATTCCACATATCATATCTGGTCCGATCGAGATTCAGAAGATTTTAGCCAAAAATCGCCTATTACAAATTAATCAAAAATAGAAAAACACGAAAAAAGGTGTAATACGAGGACTTCCCAGGGGGTCACCCATCCTAGTATTGCACTCGCCCAAGCACTGCTTAACTTCGGAGTTCTGATGGGATCCGGTGCAGTAGTGCTGGTATGATCGCTCCCGACGTTAGAGTGGGATTTTTATTCTTATATCCTCGAGTACGTGTGGCGCGGGCGGTGATGGACAACACGCGGCACTGCTCTCGCCCAATAAGAACCATGAAGTTAAGCGTTCTGGCGCGATGGCAGAGCTAGGATGGGTGACATTCCTGGAAAGTCCTCGTGTCGCGACCGTTTACGTAAATTATATCTGAAACAGTCGAAATAATTGTTTTTAATGAGTTAACCGTCTCCGGAGTAATCTGCATCATAACCTTCCGCACAGAACCGGCTCACGACAGCAAAAATCGCTAAATGTTCCCAGAAAATAGAAAAAAAAATAAGAAGAAGAAAGTAGCGAATGTAAAGCTATTATTATGCCTGGGATACGATAAAATGGGACCGGAATCGAATTTCTGACTTCCTAAGCGGATTTCTCGAGAAAACGGAAGCTTAACAGAAGCGTTAAATCGCAAATTAGAGGGTCTTAGAGAAGGAATTCGGCTAAAATCTGTTCAGCTCATTGCGTAGAAATGAGTCTCATCCTTTTGCCCGTTTACAATCAAATTAGCCTTCAATTTTGTCCAAATCCGGCAGTGCCCGAGCTACATTGATTTCACATGTCTTATCTGGTCCCGATCGTGATTCAGATGATTTGAGCCGAAAATCATCTGTCTACAAGTAATCAAAAATAGAAAAACACGAAAAGGATACAACACGAGGACTTCCAAGGGGGTCGCCCACCCTAGTACTGCTCTCGCCCAAGCACGCTTAACTTCGGAGTTCTGATGGGATCCGATGCATTAGTGCTGGTATGATCACACCCGACATTGAGTGGGATGTTTATTCTTATATCCCTCGAGTACGTGTGGAGCGGGAGGCGATGGACAACACGCGACACTGTTCTCGCCCAATCAGAACCATGAAGTTAAGCGTTCTGGTGCGATGCAGAGCTTGGATGGGTGACCTCCCTGGGAAGTCCTTGTGTCGCGACCGTTTACGTAAATTATGGATAAAACTGTCGAAATAATTTTTTTAATGAGTTAACCGTCTCCGGAGTAATATGCGTCACCCTTCCGCACAGATCCTGCTCAAGACAACAAAAATCGCTAAATGTTCTCAGAAAATAGAAAAAAAATTAGAAGAAGAAAATAGCGAATGTAAAGCTATTATTATGCCTGGAATACGATAAAATGGAACCGGAATCGAATTTCGGACTTCCTAAGCGGATTTCTCGAGGAAACAGAAGCTTAACAGAAGCGGAAAATCGCAAATTAGAGGGTCTTAGAGAAAGAATTCGGCTAAAATCTCGCCAGCTCATTGCTGAGTAATGAGTCTCGTTCGTTTGCCCGTTTACAATCAAATTAGCCCACAATTTTGTCAAAATCCGGCAATGCCCGAGCTACGTTGATTTCACATGTCTTATCTGGTCCCGATCGTGATTCAGATGATTTGAGCCGAAAATCATCTGTCAACAAGTAATCAAAAATAGAAAAACACGAAAAGGGGTGCAACACGAGGACTTCCAAGGGGGTCACCCATTCTAGTACTGCTCTCGCCCAAGCACGCTTAACTTCGGAGTTCTGGTGGGATCCGGTGCATTAGTGCTGGTATGATCGCACCCGACATTGAGTGGGATGTTTATTCTTATATCCCTCGAGTACGTGTGGAGCAGGCGGCGATGTACAACACGCGGCACTGCTCTCGCCCAATCAGAACCATGAAGTTAAGCGTTCTGGCGCGATGGCAGGGCTAGGATGGGTGACCTCCCTGGGAAATCCTCGTGTCGCGACCGTTTACGTAAATTATAGATAAAACAGTCAAAATAATTGTTTTTAATGAGTCAACCGTCTCCGGAGTAATATGCGTCATACCCTTCCGCACAGAAACTGCTCAAGACAACAAAAATCGCTAAATGTTCCAAGAAAATAGAAAAAAAAATTGAGAAGAAAAAATAGCAAATGTAAAGCTATTATTATGCCTCTAATACGATAAAATGGAACAGAAATCGTATTTAGAACTTGCTAAGCGGATTTCTCGAGGAAATGGAAGCTTAACAGAAGCGGAAAATCGCAAATTAGAGGGTCTTAGAGAAGGAATTCGGCTAAAATCTCGCCAGCTCCTTGCGGAGTAATGAGTCTCGTTCGTTTTCCCGTTTACAATCAAATTAGGCTTCAATTTTGTCCAAATCCGGCAGTGCCCGAGCTACGTTGATTTCACATGTCTTATCTGGTCCCGATCGTGATACAGATTATTTGAGCCGAAAATCATCTGTCAACAAGTAATCAAAAATAGAAAAACACGAAAAGGGGTGCAACACGAGGACTTCCAAGGCGGTCACCCATCCTAGCACGCTTAATTTCGGAGTTCTGATGGGATCCGTGCATTAGTGCTGGTATGATCGCACCCGACATTGTGTGGGATGTTTATTCTTATATCCCTCGAGTACGTGTGGAGCGGGCGGCGATGGACAACACGCGGCACTGCTCTCGCCCAATCAGAACCATGAAGTTAAGCGTTCTGGCGCGATGGCAGAGCTAGGATGGGTGACCTCCCTGGGAAACCCTCGTGTCGCGACCGTTTACTTAAATTATAGCTAAAATAGTCGAAATAATTGTTTTTAAATAGTCAACCTTCTCCGGAGTAATCTGCGTCATACCCTTCCGCACAGAACCGGCTCACAACAACAAAAATCGCTAAATGTTCACATAAAATAGAAAAAAAAAAATAAGAAGAAAATAGCGAATGTAAAGCTATTATTATGCCTGAGATACGATAAAATGAAACCAGAATCGAATTTCGGACTTTCTAAACGGATTTATCGAGGAAACGGGAGCTTAACAGAAGCGGAAATTCGCAAATTAGAGGGTCTTAGAGAAGGAATTCGGCAAAAATCTCTCCAGCTCATTGCGGAGTAATGAGTCTCGTTCGTTTGCCCGTTTACAATCAAATTATGCTACAATTTTGTCCAAAATCCGGCAGTGCCCGAGCTACGTTGATTTCACATGTCTTATCTGGTCCCGATCGTGATTCAGATGATTTGAGCCCAAAATCGTCTTTCAACAAGTAATCAAAAATAGAAAAAAAAGAAAATGGGTGCATCACGAGGACTTCCCAGGGGGTCACCCATCGAGGGGCGATGGACAACACGCGGCACTGCTCTCGCCCAATCAGAACCATGAAGTTAAGCGTTCTGGCGCGATGATAGAGCTAGGATGGGTGACCTCCCTGGAAAGTCCTCATGTCGTGACCGTTTACATAAATTATCGCTAAAATTGTTGAAATAATTGTTTTTAATGAGTTAACCATCTCCGGAGTAATCTGCGTCATAACCTTCCGCACAAAACCGGGTCACGACAACAAAAATCGCTAAATGTTCCCTGAAAATAGAAAAAAATTAAGAAGAAAAAAAGTAGCGAATGTAAAGCTATTATTATGCCTAGGATACGATAAAATGGAACCGGAATCGAATTTCGGAATTCCTAAAAAGATTTCTCGAAGAAACGGAAGCTTAACCGAAGCGGAAAATCGCAAATTAGAGGGTCTTAGAGAAGGAATTCGGTTAAAATCTCGCCAGCTCATTGCGTAGTAATGAGTCTCGTTCGTTTGCCCATTTACAATCAAATTAGGCTACAATTTTGTCCAAATCCAGCAGAGCCCGAGCTACGTTGATTTCACATGTCTTATCTGGTGCCGATCAAGATTCAGATGATTTGAGCCGAAAATCGTCTGTCAACAAGAGTAATCAAAAATAGTAAAACAAGAAAAGGGTGCAACACGAGGACTTTCCAGTGGGTCACCCATCCTAGTACTGCTCTCGCCCAAGCACGCTTAACTTCGGAGTTCTGATGGGATCCGGTGCATTAGTGCTGGTATGATCGCACCCTACATTGCGTGGGATGTTTATTCTTATATCCCTCGAGTACGTGTGGAGTGGGCGGCGATGGACAACACGCGGCACTGCTCTCGCCCTATCATAACCATGAAGTTAAGCGTTCTGGCGCGATGCTAGAGCTAGGATGGGTGACCTCCCTGAAATGTCCTCGTGTCGTGATCTTTTACATAAATTATCGCTAAAACTGTTGAAATAATTGTTTTTAATGAGTTAACCATCTCCGGAGTAATCTGCGTCATACCCTTCCGCACAAAACCGGCTCACAACAACAAAAATCGCTAAATGTTCCCAGAAAATTGAAAAAAAAATAAGATGAAGAAAATAGCGAATGTAAGCTATTATTATGCCTGGAATACGATAAAATGGAACAGAAATCGAATTTAGAACTTGCTAAACGGATTTCTCGAGGAAACATAAGCTTAACAGAAGCGGAAAATCGCAAATTAGAGGGTCTTAAAGAAGGAATTCGTCTAAAATCTCGCCAGCTCATTGCGGAGTAATGAGTCTCGTTCGTTTGCCCGTTTACAATCAAATTAGCCTACAGTTTTGTTCAAATCCGGCAGAGCCCGAGCTACATTGATTTCACATGTCTTATCTGGTGTCGATCGAGATTCAGATGATTTGAGCCGAAAATCATCTGTCAACAAGTAATCAAAAATAGAAAAACAAGAAAAGGGGTGCAACACAAGGACTTCCCAGGGAGTCGGGTCACCCATCCTAGTACTGCTCTCGCCCAAGCACGTTTAACTCCGGAGTTCTGATGGGATCCGGTGCATTAGTGCTGGTATGATCGCACCCGACATTGATTGGGATGTTTATTATTATATACCTCAAGTACGTGTGGAGCGGGCGGCGATGGACAACAAGCGGCACTACTCTCGCCCAATCAGAACCATGAAGTTAAGCGTTCTGGCGCGATGGCAGAGCTAGGATGGGTGACCTCCCTGAGAAGTCCTCGTGTCGCGACCGTTTATGTAAATATTGGAAAAAACAGTCGAAATAATTATTTTTAATGATTTAACCGTCTCCGGAGTAATCTGCGTCATACCCTTCCGCACAGAACCGGCTCACGACAACAAAAATCGCTAAATATTCCCAGAAAATAGAAAAAAAAAATAAGAAGAAGAAAATAGCGAATGTAAAGCTATTATTATGCTTGGGATACGATAAAATGGAATGGAATCGAATTTCGGACTTCCTAAGCGGATTTCTCGAGGAAACGGAAGCTTAACAGAAGCGGAAAATCGCAAATTAGAGCGTCTTAAAGAAGGAATTCGGCTAAAATCTCGCCAGATCATTGCGGAGTAATGAGTCTCGTTCGTTTGCCCGTTTACAATCAAATTAGGCTACAATTTTGTCCAAATCCGGCAGTGCCCGAGCTACGTTGATTTCACATGTTTTATCTGGTCCCGATCGAAATTCAGATGATTTGAGCCGAAAATCGTCTGTCAACAAGTAATCAAAAATAGAAAAACACAAAAAGGGATGCATCACAAGGACATTCCAGGGGGTCACCCATCCTAGTACTGCTCTGGCCCAAGCCACTTAACTTCGGAGTTCTGATGGTATCCGGTGCATTAGTGCTGGTATGATCGCATCCGACATTGAGTGAGATGTTTATTCTTATATCCCTCAAGTGCGTGTGGCGCGGGCGGCGATGGACAACAAATAAATCCTTATATTATTTCGAAAATTCTGATTCAGCCCTTAAACGTTCGTAAATTGCCCTTAGGTCCCAAATCTTTCGAAATATTGCATTTTGGTCCCTTAAATTTCGATACTTGCATGTTTATTTTATATGCCGGAACGTAAATTTTATCCGTGTGGGTTTTTCAATAAAAAAATACGAACTTTTTGGCAATCCGGCTATTTAATTCCCAAACTATTTTTACCAAAACATTACTAATATTTTAATTAATTATAATATAGACTAATTGGCTTAATTAGGGGCTTATTAGGCCTAAAGCCTTGTTAGTGTTTAATTAAGTATATAATATGTAAACCTTTCCCATAACCCTACGATTCTTTAAAAAGGACACGGCCACTCTTCTGAAAGTACCTAGATTACACGGCACACACATGCTTAAAAATCGAGGCAAACTTTCGAGCATTGCCAAGGGAAAGTCTTAGCCAAGGTTCTTGCTCCGTTCTTCGTCATCGTCAACGGTTTTTCGTGTATAAATTACGCATAGGCACACCTATTCTTCCCTTCAAACTATCATCACATCATATTATATTTTTATGCATGAAAATTTTGGGAAACAAGTGACACTTTGAATTATTTTCGTTTTTATGCAATCCATGAAATTCCAAGCATGATTTTGATTCAAACTTTTGTCGTTTACATGTATATACGGGCTGACATGATATAGGTTATGTTAAGGCATGATTTTACGCGGGATTTAGAGTCCTAGATAATCACCTTAACACCACACATGCAATAGAACACAAGCTGTGCAGCAACTTGCTGTCATGGAGCAAAGGGGTTAGGTTTTATTGTTGCAAGGGCTAGGGCTTGCTTGGCTGGTTCCAGGGGTTAGCCAAGGTCGTGGGTGAGTTAGGGATAGAGTCCTAGCCATGCTAGGACTCGCGCTCAAGGGCTGGGAAGGAGTCCTAGCAGGCTATGACTCCCACCGGAGAATCAAGGGGAATTGCGTGCAGGGTTCTGGGCTTGTTGCAGGCTGGTGGGCATGGTCCAGGGGGCTTGGGCTGGGTCAGGTCGAGTCCTTAGGGTCCTTAGCGGGTGCACAACAGGTTGGTTCAGTGGCTGGGTTCGTTGGTAGATGCAGGGAAGCTTGATCAAGAGTCCTTGTCCAACAAGGATTTCTCGGCCATCTTATGGTAAAGGAGTATGGAGCTTGTTTTTTGGTTTGGGCTGTTTTCCATGGGATCTTTGGGCCCAGTAGCGTACTTTAGGATGTTGGTCAAGTTTTGGATCAACATGGTTCGGGGGTAACTCGTGAAAATCAAGAGATGGCTCGGGGTCGAAGATTTTGGTTCATTAGGGTTTTTAAAACTTGGGAAAATTGAAAAATGGTTCACGGGGGTTGAGTCGTGGTTCATAAGGGCTAAAATAATATAAAAAGACTAAATTCTCAACTGGTACCAACACTTAGGAATCTAGGTACATAAGCCTGGAGGTCCTGGGTTCAAGTGTTGGGGAAGGCGAAAGAAACCACTTACCAGGGATGAGATATTCTATGAGTGACGGTGCATTGGCATGGGCCGAGGCCCATGCTGGACAATCCTAACGACCCATGAACTGTAGTGGTGTGTGGGTATGGGCCGAGGCCTTTGTTGGTTCAGCCTAATGGCCCATGATCATTACAAAAAAAAGCGCTTTTTTTGTAACGATCATGGGCCATTAGGCTGAACCAACAAAGGCATCGGCCCATGCTGGACCATCCTAACGACCCATGACAAGTAGTGGTGCGTGGGTATGGGCCGAGGTCTTTGTTGGTTCAGCCTAATGGCCCATGATCATTATAGCAATGCTCTCGCCCAATCAGAACCATGAAGTTAAGCGTTCTGGCGCGATGGTAGAGCTAAGATGGGTGACCTCCCTGGGAAGTCCTCGTGTCGCGACCGTTTACGTAAATTATGGATAAAACAATCGAACTAATTGTTTTTAATGAGTTAACCGTCTCCGAGTAATCTGCGTCATACCCTTCCGCACAGAACCGGCTCACGACAACAAAAATCGCTAAATGTTCCCAGAAAATAGCAAAAAAAAAAATAGCGAATTTAAAGTTATTATTATGCCTGGGATAAGATAAAATGGAACCGGAATTGAATTTCGGACTTCCTAAGCGGATTAATCGAGGAAACAGAAGCTTAACAGAAGCGGAAAATCGCATATTAGAGGGTCTTAGAGAAGGAATTCGGCTAAAATCTTGCCAACTCATTTAGGAGTAATGAGTCTCGTTCGTTTGCCCGTTTACAATCTAATTAGGCTACAATTTTGTCCGAATCTGGCAGAGCCCGAGCTACGTTGATTTTACATGTCTTATCTGGTCCCGATCGTGATTCAGATGATTTGAGCCGAAAATCGTCTGTGAACAAGTAATCAAAAATAGAAAAACACGAAAAGGGTTCCAACACGAGGACTTCCCAGGTGGTCACCCATCCTAGTACTACTAGCCCAAGCACGCTTAACTTCGGAGTTCTGACTGGATCCAGTGCATTAGTACTGGTATGATCGCAACCGACATTGAGTGGGGTGTTTATTCCTATATCCCTCGAGTACGTGTGGCGCGAGCGGATATGGACAACACGCGGCACTGCTCTCGCCCAATCAGAACCATGAAGTTAAGCGTTCTGGCGAGATGGCAGAGCTAGGATGAGTGACCACCCTGGGAAGTCCTCGTGTCGCGACCGTTTACATAAATTATAGCTAAAACAGTCGAAATAATTGTTTTTAATTAGTTAACCGTCTCCGGAGTAATCTCCGTCATTCCATTCCGCACAGAACCGGCTCACGACAACAAAAATCTCTAAATGTTCCCAGAAAATAGAAAAAAAATAAGAAGAAGAAAATAGCGAATGTAAAGCTATTATTATGCCTGGGATACGATAAAATGGAACCGGAATCGAATTTAGGACTTCCTAAGCGGATTTTCTCGAGGAAACAGAAGCTTAACAAAAGCGGAAAATCGCAAATTAGAAGGTCTTAGAGAAGGAATTCGGCTAAAATCTCGCAGGCTCATTGCGGAGTCATGAGTCTCGTTCGTTTGCCCGTTTACAATCTAATTAGGCTGCAATTTTGTCCAAATCCGGTAGTGCCCGAGCTACGTTGATTTCACATGTCTTATCTTGTCCCGATCGAGATTCAGATGATTTGAGCCGAAAATCGTCTGTCAACAAGTAATCAAAAATAGAAAAACACGAAAAGGGATGCAACACAAGGACTTTTTAGTCGGTCACCCATCCAAGTACTGGTCTCACCCAAGCAAGATTAACTTCAGAGTTCTGATGGGATCCGGGTGCATTAGTGCTGGTATGATCGCACCCGACATTGAGTGGGATGTTTATTCTTATATCCCTCGAGTACGTGTGGAGCGGGCTGCGATGGACAACACGCGGCACTGGTCACGCCTAATCAGAACCATGAAGTTAAGCGTTCTGGAGCGATAGCAGAGCGAGGATGGGTGACCTCCCTGGGAAATCCTAGTGTCGCGACCCTTTACGTAAATTATGGCTAAAATTGTCGAAATAATTGTTTTTAATGAGTTAACCATCTCCGGAGTAATCTGTGTCATACCCTTCCAAACAGAACAGGCTAACGACAACAAAAATCGCTAAATGTTTCCAGAAAATAAAAAAAAAAGAATAAAATAGCGATTGTAAAACTATTATTATGCCTGGGATACGATAAAATGGAATCGAAATCGAGTTTCGAACTTCGTAAGCGGATTTATCGAGGAAACGAAAGCTTAACCAAAGCGGAAAATCGCAAATTAGAGGGTCTTAGAGAAGGAATTCGGCTAAAATCTCGCCAGCTCATTGCGAAGTAATGAGTCTCGTTCATTTGCCCGTTTACAATCAAATTAGGCTACAATTTTTTCCAAATCCGGCAGTGCCCGAGCTATGTTGATTTCACATGTCTTATCTTGTCCTGATCGAAATTCAGATGATTTGAGCCGAAAATCGTCTGTCAACAAGTAATTAAAAATAGAAAAACACGAAAAGGGGTGCAACACGAGTTCTTCCCAGGGGGTCAATCATCCTAGTGCTGCTCTCGCCCAAGCACGCTTAACTTCGGAGTTCTGATGGGATCCGGTGCTTTAGTGCTGGTATGATCGCACCCGACATTAAGTGGGATATTTATTTTTATATCCCTCGAGTACTTGTAAAGCGGGCGGCGATGGACAACACGCGGCACTGATCTCGCCGAATCAGAACCATGAAGTTAAGCGTTCTGGCGCGATAACAGAGCTAGGATGGGTGACCTCCCTGGGAAGTCCTCGTGTCGCGATCCATTACGTAAATTATGGATAAAACAATCGAAATAATTGTTTTTAATGAGTTAACCGTCTCCGGAGTAATCTGCGTCATACCCTTCCGCAAAGAACCGGATAACGACAACAAAAATCGCTAAATGTTCCCAGAAAATAAAAAAAAATAAGAAGAAAATAGCGAATGTAAAACTATTATTATGCCTGGGATATGATAAAATGGAACGAAATTGAATTTCGGACTTCCTAAGCGGATTTCTCGATGAAACAGAAGCTCAACAGAAGCGGAAAATCGCAAATTAGAGGGTCTTAGAGAAGGAATTGGGCTAAAATCTCGCCAGCTCATTGCGGAGTAATAAGTCTCGTTCGTTTGCCCGTTTACAATCAAACTAGGCTACTATTTTGTCCAAATCCGGCAGTGCCCGAGTTACGTTGATTTCACATGTATTTTCTGGTTTCGATCGTGATTCAGATGATTTGAGCCAAAAATCGTCTGTCAACAAGAAATCAAAAATAGAAAAACACGAAAAGGGGTGCAACACGAGGACTTCCCAGTGGGGGAAACCCATCCTAGTACTGCTCTCGCCCAAGCACGCTTAACTTCGGAGTTCTGATTGGATCCAGTGTATTAGTACTGGTATGATCGCAACCGACATTAAGTGGGATGTTTATTTTTATATCCCTCGAGTACGTGTGGCGCGAGCGGCGATGGACAACACGCGGCACTACTCTCGCCAAATCAGAACCATGAAGTTAAGCGTTCCGGCGAGATGGCAGAGCTAGGATGGGTCACCTCCCTGGGAAGTCCTCGTGTCGCGACCGTTTACGTAAATTATAGCTAAAACAGTCAAAATAATTGTTTTTAATGAGTTAACCATCTCCGGAGTAATCTGCGTCATACCCTTTTGCACAGAACCGACTCACGACCACAAAAATCGCTAAATGTTCCTCGAAAATAGAAAAAAAATTAGAAGAAGAAAATAGTGGATGAAAAGCTATTATTATGCCTGGGATACGATAAAATGGAATCGGAATCGAATTTAGGACTTCCTAAGCGGATTTCTCGAGGAAACGAAAGCTTAACATAAGCGGTAAATAGCAAATTAGAGGGTTTTAGAGAAGGAATTCGGCAAAATCTCGCCAGCTCATTGCGGAGTAATGAGTCTCGTTCGTTTGCCCGTTTACAATCAAATTAGCTTGCATTTTTGTCCAAATCCGGCAGTGCCCGAGCTACGTTGATTTCACATGTCTTATCTGGTCTCGATCGAGATTCAGATGATTTGAGCCGAAAATCGTCTGTGAACAAGTAATCAAAAATAGAAAAACACGAAAAGGAGTACAACACGAGGACTTCCCAGGGGGTCACCCATTCTAGTACTGCTCTCGCCCAAGCACTCCTGCCCAAGCACGCTTAACTTCGCAGTTCTGATTGGATTCGGTGCATTAGTGCTGGTATGATCGCACCCGACATTGAGTGGGATGTTTATTCTTATATCCCTCGAGTACGTGTGGAGCGGGCGGCGATGGACAACACGCAGCACTGCTCTCGCCCAATCAGAACCATGAAGTTAAGCGTTCTGGCAAGATGGCAGAGCTAGGATGGGTGACCTCTCTGGGAAGTCCTCGTGTCACGACCGTTTACGTAAATTATAGCTAAAACAGTCGAAATAATTGTTTTTAATGAGTTTACCGTCTCCGGAGTGATCTGTGTCATACCCTTCCGCACAGAACCGGCTCACGACCACAAAAATCGCTAAATGTTCCCAGAAAATAGAAAAAAAAATAAGAAGAAGAAAATAGTGAATGTAAAGCTATTATTATGCCTGAGATACCATAAAATGGAACCTGAATCGAATTTTGGTCTTTCTAAGCGGATTTATCGAGGAAACGGAAGCTTAACAGAAGCGGAAAATCGCAAATTAGAGGGTCTTAGAGAAGGAATTCGGCTAAAATCTCGCCAGCTCATTGCGGAGGAATGAGGCTTGTTCGTTTGACCGTTTACAATCAAATTAGGCTACAATTTTGTCCAAATCCGGCAGTGCCCGAGCTACGTTGATTTCACTTGTCTTATCTGGTCCCAATCGAGATTCAGATGATTTGAGCCGAAAATCGTCTATCAACAAGTAATCAAAAATAGAAAAACAAGAAAAGGGGTGCAACACGAGGACTTCCCAGGGGGTCACCCATCCTAGTACTTCTCTCGCCCAAGCATGCTTAACTTCTGAGTTCTGATGGGATCCGATGCATTAGTGCTGGTATTATCGCACCCGACATTGAGTGGGATTTTTATTCTTATATCCCTCGAGTACGAGTGGAGCGGGTGGCGATAGACAACACGCGGCACTGCTCTCGCCCAACAGAACCATGAAGTTAAGCGTTCTGGCGCGATTGCAGAGGTAGGGTGGGTGACCTCCCTGGGAAGTTCTCGTGTCGCGACCGTTTACGTAAATTATGGCTAAAACAGTAGAAATAATTGTTTATAATGAGTTTACCATCTCCGGAGTAATCTGCGTCATAGGCTTCCGCACAGAACCGACTCACGACAATAAAAATTGCTAAATGTTCCGAGAAAATAGAAAAAGATAAGAATAAGAAAATAGCGAATGTAAAGCTATTATTATGCTTGGGATACGATAAAATGGAATCGGAATCGAATTTCGGACTTCCTTAGCGGATTTCTCGAGGAAACGGAAGTTTAACAGAAGCGGAAAATCGCAAATTAAAGGGTCTTAGAGAAGGAATTTGGTTAAAATCTTTCCACCTCATTGCGGAGCAACGAGTCTCGTTCGTTTGCCCGTTTACAATCAAACTAGCCTACAATTTTGTCCAAATCAGGCAGTGCCCGAGCTACGTTAATTTCACATGTCTTTTTTGGTCACGATCGAGATTCAGATGATTTGATCCGAAAATAGTCTGTCAAGAAGTAATCAAAAATAGAAAAACACGAAAAGGGGTTTAACACGAGGACTTCCCAGGGGGTCACCCATCCTAGTACTGCTCTCGTCCAAGCTCGCTGAACTTCAAAGTTCTGATGGGATCCGATGCATTAGTGTTGGTATGATCGCACCCGACATTGAGTGGGATAATTATTCTTATATCCCTCGAGTACGTGTGGAGCTGGCGGCGATGGACAACACGCGGCACTGCTCTCGCCCAATCAGAACCATGAAGTTAAGCATTCTGGCGCGATGGCAGAGCGAGGATGGACCTCCTGGGAAGTTCTCGTGTCGCGACGATTTACGTAAATTATGGCTAAAACAGTCGAAATAATTGTTTTTAATGAGTTAACCATCTTCGGAGTAATCTTCGTCATACCCTTCCGCTCAGAACTGGCTCACGACAACAAAAATCGCTAAATGTTCCCAGAAAATAGAAAAAAAAAGAAGAAAATAGCGAATGTAAAGCTATTATTGTGTCGGGATACGATAAAATGGAACCGGAATCGAATTTTGGACTTCCTAAGCGGATTTCTCGAGGAAACGGAAGCTTAACAGAAGCGGAAAATCGCAAATTAAAGGGTCGTAGAGAAGGAATTCGGCTAAAATCTCGCCACCTCGTTGCGGGGTAATAAATATCGTTCGTTTGTCAACAAGTAATCAAAAATATATGGTCCCGATCGAGATTCAGATGATTTGAGCCGAAAATCGTCTGTCAACAAGTAATCAAAAATAGAAAAACACGAAAAAGGGTGCAACACGAGGACTTCCCATGGGGTGACCCATCCTAGTACTGCTCTCGCCCAAGCACGCTTAACATCGGAGTTCTGAAGGGATCCGTTGCATTAGTGCTTGTATGATCGGACCCGACATTGAGTGGGATGTTTATTCTTATATCCCTCGAGTACGTGTGGAGCGGGCGGCTATGGACAACACGCGGCACTGCTCTCGCCCAATAAGAACCATGAAGTTAAGCGCTCTAGCGCGATGGCAGAGCTAGGATGGGTGACCTCCCTAGGAAGTCCTCGTGTCGCTACCGTTTACGTAAATTATGGATAAAATAGTCGAAATAATTGTTTTTAATGAGTTAACCGTCTCCGGAGTAATCTCCGTCATTTCCTTCCGCACAGAACCGGCTCACGACAACATAAATCTCTAAATGTCCCCAGAAAATAAAAAAAAAATAAGAATATGAAAATAGCGAATGTAAAACTATTATTATGCCTGAGATACGATAAAATGGAATCGAAATCGAATTTCGGACTTCCTAAGCGGATTTCTCGAGGAAACGGAAGCTTAACAGAAGCGGAAAATCGCAAATTAGAGAGTCTTAGAGAAGAAATTCGGCTAAAATCTCGCCAGCTCATTGCGGAGCAAAGAGTCTCGTTCGTTTGCCCGTTTACAATCAAATTAGTCTACAATTTTGTCCAAATCCGACAGTGCCCGAGTTACGTTGATTTCACATGTCTTATTTTGTCACAATCGAGATTCAGATGATTTGAGCCGAAAATCGTCTGTCAATAAGTAATCAAAAATAGAAAAACAGGAAAAGAGGTGCAACACGAGGACTTCCCAGGGGGTCACCCATCCTAGTACTGCTCTCGACCAAGCACGCTTAACTTCTGAGTTCTGATGGGATCCGGTTCATTAGTGCTGGTATTATCGCACCAGACATTGAGTGGGATTTTTATTCTTATATCCCTCGAGTACGTGTGGAGCGGGCGGCGATGGACAACACGCGGCATTGCTCTCGCCCAATAAGAACCATGAAGTTAGCGTTCTGGCGCGATGGCAGAGCTATGATGGGTGACCTCCCAGGGAAGTCCTCGTGTCGCGACCGTTTACGTAAATTATGGCTAAAACAGTTGAAATAATTGTTTTTAATGAGTTAATCGAATCCGGAGTAATCTACCTCATACACTGCCGCACAGAACCGGCTCACGACAACAAAAATCGCTAAATGTTCCCAGAAAATAGAAAAAATTAAGAAGAAGAAAATAGCAAATGTAAAGCTATTATTATGCCTGGGATACGATAAAATGGAACCGGAATCGAATTTCGAACTTCCTACGCGGATTTCTCGATGAAACGGAAGCTTAACAAAAGCAGAAAATCGCAAATTAGAGGGTCTTAGAGAAGGAATTCGGCTAAAATCTCGTCAGCTCATTGCGGAGTAATGAGTCTCGTTCGTTTGCCCGTTTACAATCAAATTAGGCTACAATTTTTTCCAAATCCGGCAGTTCCCGAGCTACGTTGATTTCACATGCCTTATCTGGTCCCGATCGAGATTCAGATGATTTGAGCCGAAAATTGGCTGTCAACAAGTAATCAAAAATAGAAAATCACGAAAAGGGGTGCAACACGAGGACTTCCAAGGGGTCACCCAGCCTAGTACTGCTCTTGCCCAAGCACGCTTAACATCGGAGTTCTGATGGGATCCGGTGCATTAGTGCTGGTATGATTGCACCCGACATTGAGTGGGATGTTTATTCTTCTTATATCTCTCGAGTACGTGTGGAGCGGGCGACGATGGACAACACGCGGCACTGCTCTGGCCCAATCAGAACCATGAAGTTAAGCTTTCTCGCGCGATGGCAGAGCTAGGATGGGTGACCTTCCTTGGAAGTCCTCGTGACGCGACCGTTTACGTAAATTATGGCTAAATAGTCGAAATAATTATTTTTAATGAGTTAACCGTTTCCGGAGTAATCTACGTTATACTCTTCCGCACTGAACCGGCTCACGACAACAAAAATTGCTAAATGTTCCCAAAAATACAAAAAAAAATAAGAAGAAGAAAATTGCGAAGGTAAAGCTTATATTATGCCTGGGATATGATAAAATGGAACATGAATCGTATTTCGAACTTCCTAAGCGGATTTCATTAGGAAACGGATAATTAACAGAAGCGGAAAATCGCAAATTAGAGGGTCTTAGAGAAGGAATTCGGCTAAAATCTCGCCAGCTCATTGCGGAGTAATGAGTCTCGTTCGTTTGCCCGTTTACAATCAAATTAGCCTACAATTTTGTCCAAATCCGGCAGTGCCCGATCTACATTGATTTCCCATGTCTAATCTGGTCCCGACCGAGATTCAGATGATTTGAGCCGAAAATCGTCTGTCAACAAGTAATCAATAATAGAAAAACACGAAAAGGGGTACAACCCCAGGACTTCCAAGGGGGTCACCCATCCTAGTACTGCTCTCGAGTACGTGTGGAGCTGGCGGCGATGGACAACACGCGTGCCACTGCTCTCGTCCAATCAGAACCATAAAGTTAAGCGTTCTGGTGCGATGGTAGAGCTAGGATGGGTGACCTCCCTGGGAAGTCCTCATGTCACGACTCCTTACGTAAATTATAGGTAAAACAGTCGAAATAATTGTTTTTAATGAGTTAAACGTCTCCGGACTAATTTGTGTCATACCCTTCCGTACAGAAGCGGCTCACCCATAATAGTACTGCTCTCGCCCAAGCACGCTTAACTTCGGAGTTCTGATGGGATCCGGTGCATTAGTGCTGGTATGATCGCACCCGACATTGAGAGGGATTTGTATTCTTATATACCTCGAGTACGTGTGGAGCGGGCGGCGATGGACAACACGCGGCACTGCTCTCGCTCAATCAGAACCTTGAAGTTAAGCGTTCTGGCGCGATGGAAGAGCTAGGATGGGTGACCTCCCTGGGAAGTCCTCGTGTCGCGATCGTTTACTTAAATTATGGCTAAAACAGTCGAAATAATTGTTTTTTATTAGTTAATCGTCTCCGGAGTAATCTGAGTCATACCCTTCCGCACAGAACCGGCTCACAACAACAAAAATCGCTAAATGTTCCCAGAAAATAGAAAAAAATAAGAAGAAGAAAATAGCGAATGTAAAGCTATTATTATGCATGAGATACGATAAAATGGATCTGGAATCGAATTTCGAACTTCCTAAGTGGATTTCTCGAGGAAACGGAAGCCTAGCAGAAGCTGAAAATCTCAAATTAGAGGGTCTTAGAGAAGGAATTAGGCTAAAATCTCGCCACCTCGTTGCGGAGTGTTGAGTCTCGTTCGTTTGCCCGTTTACAATCAAATTAGCCTACAATTTTGTCCAAATCCGACAGTGCCCGATCTACGTTGATTTCACATGTCTTATCTGGTCCCGATCGAGATTCAGATGATTTGAGCCAAAAATCGTCTGTCAACAAGTAATCAAAAATAGAAAAACACGAAAATGGGTGCAACACGAGGACTTCCAAGGGGGTCACCCACCCTAGTACTGCTCTCGCCCAAGCACGCTTAACTTCGGTGTTCTGATGGGATCCGGTGCATTATTGCTGGTATAATCGCACTCGAAATTTAGTGGGATTTTTATTCTTATATCCCTCGAGTACGTGTGGAGCGGACGGCGATGGACCACACGTGGCACTTCTCTCGGCCAATCAGAACCATGAAGTTAAGCGTTCTGGCACGATGGCAGAGCTAGGATGGGTGACCTCCCTCGAAAGTCCTCGTGTCGCGACCGTTTACGTAAATTATGGATAAAACAGTCGAAATAATTGTTTTTAATGAGTTAACCGTCTCCGGAGTAATCTGCGTCATACCCTTCCGCACAGAACCGGCTCACGACAACAAAAATTGCTAAATGTTCCCAGAAAATAGAAAAAAATTATGAATAAGAAAATAACGAATGTAAAGCTATTATTATGCCTGAGATAAGATAAAATGGAACCGAAATCGAATTTCGAACTTCCTAAGCGGATTTCTCGAGGAAACGGAAGCTTAACAGAAGCGGAAAATCTCAAATTAGAGTGTCTTAGAGACGGAATTCGGCTAAAATCTCGCCAGCTCATTGCGGAACAATCAAATTTGGTTACAATTTTGTCAAAATCCGGCAGTGCCCGAGCTACGTTGATTTCACATGTCTTATCTGGTCCCGATCGAGATTCAGATGATTTGAGCCGAAAATCGTCTGTCAACAAGTAATCAAAAATAGAAAAACACGAAAAGGGGTGCAACACGAGGACTTCCCACGTGGTCACCCATCCTAGTACTGCTCTCGCCCAAGCACGCTTAACTTCGCAGTTCTGATGGGATTCAGTGCATTAGTGCTGGTATGATCGCACTTGACATTGAGTGTGATGTTTATTCCTATATCCATCGAGTACGTAGGAGCAGGCGGCGATGGACAACACTCGCCACTGCTCTCGCCCAATCAGAACCATTGAGTTAAGCGTTCTGGCGCGATGGAAGAGCTAAGATGGGTGACACTCCCTGGTAAATCCTCGTGTCGCGATCGTTTACGTAAATTATGGCTAAAACAGTCGAAATATTTGTTTTTATTGAGTTAATCGTCTCCGGAGTAATCTGCGTCATACCCTTCCGCATAGAACCGGCTCAAGACAACAAAAATCGTTAAATCTTCCCAGAAAATAGAAAAAAAATTAAGAAGAAGAAAATAGCGAATGTAAAGCTATTATTATGCCTGGGATACGACAAAATGAAACCGGAATCGAATTTCGGACTTCCTAAGCGGATTTCTCGAGGAAACAGAAGTTTAACAGAAGCGGAAAATCGCAAATTAGAGGGTCTTAGAGAAGGAATTCGGCTAAAATCTCGTCAGCTCATTGCGGAGTAATGAGTCTCGTTCGTTTGCCCGTTTACAATCAAATTATCCTACAATTTTTTCAAAATCCGGCATAGCCCGAGCTACGTTTATTTCCCATGTGGTCCCGATCGAGATTCAGATGATTTGAGCCGAAAATTTTCTGTCAACAAGTAATCAAAAATAGAAAAACACGAAAAGGGGTGCCCTTCCGCACAGTACCGGCTCACGACAACAAAAATCGCTAAATGTTCCCAGAAAATAGAAAAAAAAATAAGAATAAGAAAATAGCGAATGTAAAGCCATTATTATGCCTGAGATACGATAAAATGGAACCAGAATCGAATTTCAAACTTCCTTAGCGGATTTCTCGAGGAAACGGAATCTTAACAGAAGCAAAAAATCTCAAATTAGAGTGTCTTAGAGAAGAAATTCGGGTGAAATCTTGTCAAATCATCGCGGAGTAATGAGTCTCGTTCGTTCGCCCGTTTACAATCAAATTAGGCTACAATTTTGTTCAAATCTGGCAGTGCCCGAGCTACGTTAATTTCACATGTCTTATCGGGTCCTGATCGAGATTCAGATGATTTGAGCCAAAAATCGTATGTCAACAAGAAACCAAAAATAGTACTGCTCTCGCCCAAGCATGCTTAACTTCGGAGTTCTGATGGGATCTGGTGCATTAGTGCTGGTATGATCGCACCCGACATTGAGTGGGATTTTTATTCTTATATCCCTCGAGTACGTGTGGAGCAGGCGGCGATGGACAACACGCGGTACTGCTCTCGCCCAATAAAAACCATGAAGTTAAGCCTTCTGGCGCGATGGCAGAGCTAGGATTGGTGACCTCCCTGGGCAGTCCTCGTGTCGCGACCGTTTACGTAAATTATGGCTAAAACATTCGAAATAATTGTTTTTAATGAGTTAACCATCTCCGGAGTAATCTTCGTCATATCCTTCTGCACAGAACCGGCTCACGACAATAAAAATCGCTAAATGTTCCCAGAAAATAGAAAAAAATAAGAAAAAGAAAATAGCGAATGTAAAGCTATTATTATGCTTGGTATACTATAAAATGGAACCGAAATCGAATTTCAAACTTGCTTAGAAGATTTCTCAAGGAAACGGAAGATTAACAGAATCGGAAAATCGCAAATTAGAGGGTCTTATAGAATGAATTCGGCTAAAATCTCGCCAGCTCGTTGCGGAGTAATGAGGCTCGTATGATCGCTTAGTGCATTAGTGCTGGTATGATCGCACCCGACATTGAGTGGGATGTGTATTCTTATATCCCTCGAGTACGTGTGGAGCGGGCGGCGATGGACAACACGCGGCACTTCTCTCGCCCAATCAGAACCATGAAGTTAAGCGTTCTGGCGTCCTCGTGGGCAGTCCTCGTGTCGCGATTGTTTATGTAAATTATGGCTAAAACAGTCGAAATAATTGTTTTTAATGAGTTAACCGTCTCCGGAGTAATCTGCGTCATACCCTTCCGCACAGAACCGGCTCACGACAACAAAAATCGCTAAATGTTCCCAGAAAATAGAAAAAAATTAAGAATAAGAAAATAACGAATGTAAAGCTATTATTATGCTTGAGATAAGATAAAATGGAACCGGAATTTAATTTCGAACTTCCTAAGCGGATTTCTCGAGGAAACGGAAGCTTAACAGAAGCGGAAAATCGCAAATTAGAGGGTCTTAGAGAAGGAATTCGGCTAAAATCTCGCCAGCTCATTGCGAAGGAATGAGTCTCGTTCGTTTGCCCGTCTACAATCAAATTAGGCTACAATTTTGTCAAAATCCGGCAGTGCCCAAGCTACGTTGATTTCACATGTCTTATCTGGTCCCGACCGAGATTCTGATGATTTGAGCCGAAAATCGTCTGTCAACAAGTAATCAAAAATAAAAAAACACGAAAAGGGGTGCAACACGAGGACTTCCTAGGGGGTCGGGTCACCCATCCTAGTACTGCTATCGCCCAAGCACGCTTAACTTCGGAGTTCTGATGGGATCCAGTGCATTAGTGCTAGTATGATCGCATCCGACATTGAGTGGGATGTTTATTCTTATATCTCTCGAGTACGTGTGGAGCGGGCGGCGATGGAAAACACGTGGCACTGCTCTCGCCCAATTAGAACGATGAAGTTAAGCGTTCTGGCACGACGGAAGAGCTAGGATGGGTGACCTCCCTGGGAAGACCTCGTGTCGCGACCGTTTACGTAAATTATCGCTAAAACAGTCGAAATAATTGTTTTTAATGAGTTAACCGTCTCCGGAGTAATATGCGTCATACCCTTCCGCACAGAACCGGCTCACGACAACAAAAATCGCTAAATGTTCCCAGAAAATAGAAAAAAAAAATAAGAAGAAGAAAATAGCGAATTTAAAGATATTATTATGATTGGGATACGATAAAATGGAACAGTAATCGAATTTCGAACTTCCTAAGCTGATTTCTCAAGGAAACAGAAGCTTAAAAGAAGCGGAAAATCGCAAATTAGAGGGTCCTAGAGAAAAAATTCAACTAAAATCTCACCAGCTCATTGCGGAGCAATGAGTCTCGTTCGTTTGCCCGTTTACAATCAAATTAGCCTACAATTTTGTCAAAATCCGGCATAGCCCGAGCTACGCTGATTTCAGAAGTCTTATCTGGTCCCGATCGAGATTCAGATGATTTGAGCCCAAATCGTCTGTCCACAAGTAATCAAAAATAGAAAAACACGAAAAGGGGTGCAACAATAGGGCTTCACAGGGAGTCACCCATCCTAGTACTGCTCTCGCCCAAGCACGCTTAAGTTCAGAGTTCTGATGGGATCTGGTGCATTAGTGCTGGTATGTTCGCACCTGACATTGAGTGTGATGTTTATTCTTATATCCCTCGAGTACGTGTGGAGCGGGCGGCGATGGACAACACGCGGCACTGCTCTCGCCCAATCATAACTATGAAGTTAAGCGTTCTGGCGCGACGGCAGAGCTAAGATGGGTGACCTCCCTTGGAAGTCCTCGTGTCTGGACCGTTTACGTAAATTAGGGCTAAAACAGTCGAAATAATTGTTTTTAATGAGTTAACCGTCTCCGGAGTAATCTGCGTCATACCCTACTACACAGAACCGGCTCACGACAACAAAAATTGCTAAATGTTACTAAAAAATAGAAAAAAATAAGAATAGGAAAATAGCGAATGTAAAGCTATTATTATGCATGAGATACGATAAAATGAAACCAGAATCGAATTTTGAACTTTCTAAGCGGATTTCTCGAGAAAACGGAAACTTAACAGAAGCGGAAAATCTCAAATTAGAGGGACTTAGAGATGGAATTAGGCTAAAATCTCGCCACCTCGTTGCGGAGTAATGAGTCTCGTTCTTTTGCCCGTTTACAATAAAATTAGCCTACAATTTTGTCCAATTCCGGCAGTGCCCGAGCTACGTTTATTTCCCATGTCTTATCTGGTCCCGATCGAGATTCAGATGATTTGAAATGAAAAATCGTCTGTCAACAAGTAATCAAAAATAGAAAAACACGAAAAATAGGTGCAACAAGAGGACTTCCTAGGGGGTCACCCATCCTAGTACTGCTCTCGCCCAAGCACGCCTAACTTCGGAGTTCTGCTGAGATCCAGTGCATTAGTGCTGGTATGATCGCACCCGACATTGAGTGGGATACGATAAAATGGAACCGGAATCGAATTATGAACTCACTAAGCGGATTTCTCAAGGAAACAGAAGCTTAACAGAAGCGGAAAATCGCAAATTAGAGGGTCTTAGAGAAGGAATTCGGCTAAAACTCGCCACCTCGTTGCGGAGTATTGAGTCTCGTTCGTTTGCCCGTTTACAATCAAATTAGCCTACAATTTTGTCCAAATCCAGCAGTGTCCGATATACGTTGATTTCGCATGTCTTATATGGTTTCGATCGAGATTCAGAAGATTTGAGCCAAAAATCGTCTGTCAATAAGTAATCAAAAATAGAAAAACACGAAGAGGGGTGCAACACGAGGACTTCCCAGGGGGTCACCCGTTCTAGTACTTCTCTCGCCCAAGCATGCTTAACTTTGGAGTTCTGATGGGATCTGGTGCATTAGTGCTTGTATGATCGCACCCAACATTGTGTGGGATGTCTATTCTTATATCCCTCGAGTACGTGTGGATCGGGCGGCGATGGACAACACACAGCACTATTATTGCCCAATCAGAACCATGAAAATAAGCGTTCTGGCGCGATGGCAGAGCTAGGATGGGTGACCTCCCTGGAAATTCCTCGTGTCGCGACCGTTTACGTAAATTATGGCTAAAACATTTGAAATAATTGTTTTTAATGAGTTAACCGTCTCCGGAGTAATCTGCGTCATACCCTTCTGCACAGAACCGGCTCACGACAATAAAAATCGCTAAATGTTCCCACAAAATAGAAAAAAAAATAAGAAGAAGAAAATAGCGAATGTAAACCTATTATTATGCCTGAGATACGATAAAATGGAACAGGAATCGAATTTCGAACTTTCTAAGCGGATTTCTCGAGGAAACGGAAGCTTAACAGAAGCGGAAAATTGCAAATTAGAGGGTCTTAAAGAAAGAATTCGGCTAAACTCTCGCTAGCTCATTGCGGAGTAACGAGTCTCGTTCGTTTGCCCGTTTACAATCAAATTAGCCTACAATTTTGTTCAAATCCGGCAATGCCCGACCTGCTTTGATTTCACATGTCTTATCTGGTCCCGTTCGAGATTCAGATGATTTGAGCCTAAAATCGTCTGTCAACAAGTAATCAAAATTAGAAAAAATGAAAAGGGGTGTAACACGAGGACTTCCCAGGGGGTCATCCATCCTAGTACTTCTCTCGCCTAGGCACGCTTAACTTCAGAGTTCTGATGGGATCCGGTGCATTAGTGCTGGTATGATCGCACCAGACATTGACTGGGATGTTTATTCTTATATCCCTCGAGTACGTATGGAGCGGGCTGCGATTGACAACACGCGGCACTTCTCTCGCCCGATCAGAACCATGAAGTTAAGCGTTCTGGCGCGATGGCAGAGCTAGGATGGTTGACCTCCCTGGGAAAACCTCGTGTCGCGACCATTTACGTAAATTATAGCTAAAACAGTCGAAATAATTGTTTTTAATGAGTTAACCGTCTCCGGAGTAATCTGCGTAATACCCTTCCGCACACAACCGGCTCACGACAACAAAAATCGCTAAATGTTCCAAGAAAATAGAAAAAAAAATAAGAAGAAGAAAATAGCGAATGTAAAGCTATTATTATGCCAGGGATACGATAAAATGGAACCGGAATCGAATTTCGAACTTCCTAAGCGGATTTCTCGCGGAAACGCAAGCTTAAGGGAAGCGAAAAATTGTGAATTAGAGGGTCTTAGAGAAGGAATTCGGCTAAAATCTCGTCACCTCGTTGCGGAGTAATGAGTCTCGTTCGTTTGCCCGTTTACAATCAAATTAACCTACAATTTTGTCCAAATCCGGCAGTGCCCGAGCTACGTTGATATCACATGTCTTATCTTGTCCCGATCGAGATTCAGATGATTTGAGTCGAAAATCGTCTGTCAACAAGTAATAAAAAAAAGAAAAACACGAAAAGGGGTGCAATACCAGGACTTCCCAAGGATCACCCATCCTAGTACTACTCTCGCCCAAGCACGCTTAACTTCGGAATTCTGATGGGATCCAGTGCATTAGTGCTGGTTTGATTGCACCCAACATTGACAACGATATTTATTCTTATATCCCTCGAGTACGTGTGGAGCGAGAGGCGATGGACAACACGCGGCACTGCTATCGCCCAATCAGAACCATGAAGTTAGCGTTCTGGCGCGATGGCAAAGCTAGGATGGGTGACCTCCTTGGGAAGTCCTCGTGTCGCGATCGTTTACGTAAATTATGGCTAAAACTGTCGAAATAATTGTTTTTAATGAGTTAACCGTCTCCGGAGTAATCTGCGTCATACTCTTCCGCACAGAACCGGCTCACGACAACAAAAATTTCTAAATGTTCCCAGAAAATAGAAAACAAATAAGAAGAAGAAAATAGCGAATGTAAAGCTATTATTATGCTTGAGATACGATAAAATGGAACAGGAATCGAATTTCGAACTTCCTAAGCGGATTTCTCGAGGAAACGGAAGCTTAACAGAAGCGGAAAATAGCAAATTATAGGGTATTAGAGAAGGAATTCGGCTAAAATCTCGCCAGCTCATTGCGGAGTAATGAGTCTCGTTCGTTTGCCCATTTACAATCAAATTAGGCTACAATTTTGTCAAAATCCGGCACTTCCCGAGCTACGTTGATTTCACATGTCTTATCTGGTCTGGATCGAGATTCAGATGATTTGAGCCGAAAATCGTCTGTCAACAAGTAATCAAAAATAGAAAAACACGAAAAGGGATGCAACACGAGGACTTCCCAGGGGGTCACTCATCCTAGTACAGCTCTCGCCCAAGCACGCTTAACTTCAGTGTTCTGATGGGATCCGGTGCATTAGTTCTGGTATTATCGCACCCGAAATTGGGTGGGATTTTTATTCTTATATCTCTCGAGTACGTGTGGAGCAGGCGGCGATGGACAACTAGCGGCACTGCTCTCGCCCAATCAGAACCATGAAGTTAAGCTCGAAATAATTGTTTTTAATGAGTTAACCGTCTCCGGAGTAATCTGCGTCATACTCTTCCGCACAGAACCGGCTCACGACAACAAAAATCGCTAAATGTGTACAAGAAAATAGGAAAAAAAATAAGAAGAAAAAAATAGCGAATGTAAAGCTATTTTTATATCTGAGATACGATAAAATGCAACATGAATCGAATTTCGAACTACCTAAGCGGATTTCTCGAGTAAACAGAAGCTTAACAGAAGCGGAAAATCGCAAATTAGAGGGTCTTAGAGAATGAATTCGGCTAAAATCTCGCAAGCTCAATGCGGAGTAATGAGTCTCGTTCGTTTGCCCGTTTACAATCAAATTAGGCTACAATTTTGTCAAAATCCGGCAGTTACATTGAGTGCGATTTTTATTCTTATATCTCGCCCAATCAGAACCATGAAGTTAAGCGTTCTGGCGTGATGGCAGAGCTGGAATGGGTGACCTCCCTGGGAAGTCCTCGTGTCGCGATCGTTTACGTAAACTATGGCTAAAATAGTCGAAATAATTGTTTTTAATGAGTTAACCGTCTCCAGAATAATCTGCGTCGTACCCTTCCGCACATAACCGGCTCACGACAACAAAAATCGCTAAATGTTCCCAGAAAATAGAAAAAAAATAAGAAAAAGAAAATAGCGAATGTAAAGCTATTTTTATGCTTGTGATACGATAAAATGGAACATGAATCGAATTTCGAACTTCCTAAGCGGATTTCTCGAGGAAACGGAAGCTTAAAACAAGGGGAAAATCGCAAACTAGAGGGTCTTAGAGAAGGAATTCGGCTAAAATCTCGCCCCGCTTATTGCGGAGTAATGAGTCAGTGCCCGAGCTATGTTGATTTCACATGTCATATCTGGTCTCGATCGAGATTCAGATGATTTGAGACGAAAATCGTCTGTCAACAAGTAATAAAAAATAGAAAAACACGAAAAGGTGTTCAACACGAGGACTTCCCAGGGAGTCACTCATCCTAGTACTGCTCTCGCCCAAGCACGCTTAACTTCGGAGTTCTGATGGGATCCGGTGCATTAGTTCTGGTATGATCGCACCCGACATTGACTGGGATTTTTATTCTTATATATCTCGAGTACGTGTGAAGCGGGCGGCGATGGACAACACGCGGCACTGCTCTCGCCCAATCAGAACCATGAAGTTAAGCTCGAAATAATTGTTTTTAATGATTTAACCGTCTCCAGAGTAATCTGCGTCATACCCTTCTACACATAACCGGCTCACGACAACAAAAATCGCTAAATGTTCCTAGAAAATAGAAAAAAAATAAGAAGAAGAAAATAGCGAAGATAAAGCTATTATTATGCATGAGATACGATAAAATGGAACCGGAATCGAATTTCGAACTTCCTAAGCGGATTTCTCGAGGAAACAGAAGCTTAACAGAAGCGAAAAATCGCAAATTAGAGGGTCTTAGTGAATGAATTCGGCTAAAATCTCGCCAGCTCATTGCGGAGAAATGAGTCTCGTTCGTTTTCCCGTTTACAATCAAATTAGGCTACAATTTTGTCCAAATTCGGCAGTGCCCGAGCTAAGTTGATTTCACATGTCTTATCTGGTCCTGATCGAGATTCAGATGATTTGAGCCGAAAATCATCTGTCAACAAGTAATCAAAAATAGAAAAACACGAAAAGGGGTGCAACACGAAGATTTCCCAGGGGGTCACCCATCCTAGTGCTGCTCTCGCACAAGCACGCTTAACTCCGTAGTTCTGATGGGATCCGGTGCATTAGTGCCGTTATGATCGCCCCCGACATTGAGTGGGATTTTTATTCTTATATCCCTCGAGTACGTGTGGAGCAGGCGGCGATGGACAACACGCGTCACTGCTCTCGCCCAATCAGAACCATGAAGTTAAGATCGAAATAATTGTTTTTAATGAGTTAACCTTCTCCGGAGTAATCTGCGTCATACCCTTCCGCACAGAACCGGCTCACGACAACAAAAATCGCTAAATGTTCCCAGAAAATAGCGAATATAAAGCTATTATTATGCCCGAGATACGATAAAATGGAACAGGAATCGAGTTTCGAAATTCCTAAGCGGATTTCTCGAGGAAACGGAAGTTTAACAGAAGCGGAAAATCGAAAATTATAGGGTCTTGGAAAAGGAATTCGGCTAAAATCTCGCCAGCTCATTGCGGAGTAATGAGCCTCGTTCATTTGCCCGTTTACAATTAAATTAGCCTACAATTTTGTCCAAATCCGGCAGTGACCGAGCTACGTTTATTTCACATGTCTTATCTGGTCTCGATCGAGATTCAGATGATTTGAGCCGAAAATCGACTGTCAACAAGTAATCAAAAATAGAAAAACACGGAAAGGGGTGCAACACAAGGACTTCCCAGGGGGTCAACCATCCTAGTATTGCTCTCGCCTGAGCACGCTTAACTTCGGGGTTCTGATGGGATCCGGTGCATTAGTGCTGGTATGATCGCACCCGACATTGATTGGGATGTTTATTTTTATATCCCTCGAGTACTTGTGGAGCGGGAGGCGATGGACAACACGCGGCACTGCTCTCCCCCAATCAGAACCATGAAGTTAAGCGTCTGGTGCGATGGCAGAGCTAGGATGAGTGACCTCCCTGGGAAGTCCTCGTGTCGCGACCATTTATGTAAATTATGGATAAAACAGTCGAAATAATTGTTTTTAATGAATTAACCATCTCCGGAGTAATCTGCGTCATACCCTTCAGCACAGAACTGGCTCACGACAACAAAAATCGATAAATGTTACCAGAAAATAGAAACAAAAAATAAAAAGAAAATAGAGTACGTAAAGCTATTAACAGAAGCGGAAAATTGCAAATTAGAGGGTTTTAGAGAAGGAATTTGGCTAAAATCTCGCCAGCTCATTGCGGAGCAATGAGTCTCGTTCGTTTGCCCGTTTACAATCAAATTAGCCTACAATTTTGCCCAAATCCGGCAGTGCCCGAGCTACGTTGATTTCACATGTCTTATCTGGTCTCGATCGAGATTAAGATGATTTGAGCAGAAAATCGTCTGTCAACAAGTAATAAAAAATATAAAAACACGAAAAGGGGTGACACACGAGGACTTCCAAGGGGGTCACCCAACCTAGTACTGCTCTCGCCCAAGCACGCTTAACTTCGGAGTTCTGATGGGATCCGGTGCATTAGTGCTGTTATGATCGCACCCGACATTGAGTGGGATGTTTATTCTTATATCCCTCGAGTACTTGTGGAGCGAGAGGCGATGGACAACACGCGGCACTGCTCTCGCACAATAAGAACCATGAAGTTAAGCGTTCCGAGCGCGATGGCAGAGCTAGGATGGGTGACCTCCCTGGGCAGTCCTCGTGTCGCGACCGTTTACGTAAATTATGGCTAAAACAGTCGAAATAATTGTTTTTAATGAGTTAACCGTCTCCGGAGTAATCTGCGTCATACCCTTTTCCGCACAGAATCGTCTCACGACAACAAAAATCGCTAAATGTTCCCAAAAAATAGAAAAAAAATAAGAAGAAGAAAATAGCGAATGTAAAGCTATTATTATGCCTGGGATACGATAAAATTGAACCGGAATCGAATTTCGAATTTTCTAAGCGGATTTCTTGAGGAAACGGAAGCTTAACAGAAGCGGAAAATCGCAAATTAAAGGGTCTTAGAGAAGGAATTTGGCTAAAATCTCGCCACCTCGTTGCGGAGTAATGAGTCTCGTTCGTTTGCCCGTTTACAATCAAATTAGCCTACAATTTTGCCCCAATCCGGCAGTGCCCGAGCTACGTTGAATTCACATGTCTTATCTTGTCCCGATCGAGATTCAGATGCTTTGAGCCGAAAATCGTCTGTCAACAAGTAATCAAAAATAGAAAAACATGAAAAGAGGTGCAACACGAGGACTTCCCAGTTGGTCAACCATCCTAGTACTGCTATCGCCCAAGCACGCTTAACTTCGGAGTTCGGATGGGATCTGGTGCATTAGTGCTGGTATGATCGCACCCGACATTGAGTGGGATGTTTATTCTTATATCCCTCGAGTACGTGTGAAGCGGGCGACGACGGACAACACGCGGCACAGCTCTCGCCCAATCAGAACCATGAAGTTAAGCGTTCTGGAGCAATGGCAGAGCTAGGATGGGTGACCTCCCCTGGCAGTCCTCGTGTCGCGACCGTTTACGTAAATTATGGCTAAAACAGTCGAAATAATTGTTTTAATGAGTTAACCGTCTCCGGAGTATTCTGCGTCATACCCTTCCGCACAGAACAGGCTCACGACAACAAAAATCGCTAAATATTACCAGAAAATAGAAAAAAAAAATAAGAAGAAGAAAATAGCGAATGTAAAGATATTATTATGCCGGAGATACGGTAAAATGGAACCGGAATTGAATTTCGGACTTCCTAAAAGATTTATCGAGGAAACGGAAGCTTAAAAAAAACGGAAAATTGCAAATTAGAGGGTCTTAGAGAAGAAATTCAGCTAAAATCTCGCCAGCTCATTGCGGAGTAATGAGTCTCGTTCGTTTGCCCGTTTACAATCAAATTAACCTACAATTTTGTCCAAATCCGGCAGTGCCCGAGCTACGTTGATTTCACATGTCTTATCTGGTCCCGATCGAGATTCAGATGATTTTAGCCGAAATTGTCTGTCAACAAGTAATCAAAAATAGAAAAACACGAAAAGGGGTGCAACACGAGGACTTCCCTGGGGTCACCCATCCTAGTACTGCTCTCGCCCAAGCAAGCTTTACTTCGGAGTTCTGATGGGATCCGGTGCATTAGTGTTGGTATGATCGCACCCGACATTGAGTTGGATGTTTATTCTTATATCCCTCGAGTACGTTTGGAGCGGGCGGCGATGGACAACACGTGGCGCTGCTCTCGCCCAATCAGAACCATGAAGTTAAGCCTTTTGGCGCGATGGCAGAGCTAGGATGGGTGACCTCTCTGGGAAGTCCTCGTGTCGCAACCATTTACGTAAATTATGGTTAAAACTGTCGAAATAATTGTTTTTAATGACTTAACCGTCTCCGGAGTAATCTGCATCATACCCTTCCGCACAGAACCGGCACACGACAACAAAAATCGCTAAGTGTTTCCAGAAAATAGAAAAAAAATAAGAAGAAGAAAATAGCGAATGTAAAGCTATTATTATGCATGTGATACGATAAAATGGAACAAAAATCGAATTTTGGACTTTCTAAGCGGATTTCTCGAGGAAACGGAAGCTTAACAGAAGCAGAAAATCGCAAATTAGAGGGTCTTAGAGAAGGAATTCGGCTAAAATCTCGCCACCTCGTTGCGGAGTAATGAGTCTCGTTCGTTTACCAGTTTACAATCAAATTATGCTACATTTTTGTCCAAATCTGGCAGTGCCCGAGCTACGTTGATTTCACATGTCTTATCTCGTCCCAATCGTGATTCAGATGATTTGAGTCGAAAATCGTCTGTCAACAAGTAATCAAAAATAGAAAAACACGAAAAGAGGTGCAACACAAGGACTTCCCAGGGAGTCACCTATCCGAGTACTGCTCTCGTCCAAGCACGCTTAACTTCGGAGTTCTGATGGGATCCGGTGCATTAGTGCTGGTATGATCGCACCCGACATTGAGTTGGATGTTTATTCTTATATCCCTCGAGTACGTGTGGAGCGGGCGGCGATGGACAACACGCGGCACTGCTCTCGCCCAATCAGAACCATTAAGTTAAGCGTTCTAGCTCGATGGCAGAGCGAGGATGGGTGACCACCCTGGGCAGTCCTCGTGTCGTGACCGTTTACGTAAACTGTGCTAAAACAGTCGAAATAATTGTTTTTAATGAACTAACTGTCTCCGGAGTAATCTCCGTCATACCCTTCCGTACAGAACCGGCTCACGACAAAAAAAATCGCTAAACGTTCCCAAAAAATAGAAAAAAAAATATGAAGAAGAAAATAGCGAATTAGAGGGTCTTAGAGAAGGAATTCGGCTAAAATCTTGCCAGCTCATTGCGGAGTAATGAGTCTCGTTCGTTTAACCGTTTACAATCAAATTAGGCTACAATTTTGTCCAAATCCGGCAGTGTCCGAGCTACGTTGATTTCACATGTCTTATCTAGTCACGATCGAGATTCAGATGATTTGAGCCGAAAATCGTGTGTCAACTAGTAATCAAAAATAGAAAAACACGAAAAAGGGTGCAACACGAGGACTTCCCACGGGGTCAACCATCCTAGTATTGCTCTCGCCCAAGCACGCTTAACTTCTAAGTTCTGAAGGGATCCGGTGCATTAGAGCTGGTATGATCGCACCCGAAATTTGGTGAGATGTTTATTCTTATATCCCTCGAGTACGTGTGGAGCGGGCGGCAATGGACAACACGCGGCACACCTCTCGCCCAATCAGAACCATGAAGTTAAGCGTTCTGGCGCGATGGCAGAGCTAGGATGGGTGACCTCCCCGGGAATTCCTTGTGTCGCGACCGTTTACGAAAATTATAGCTAAAACAGTTGAAATAAATGTTTTTAACAAGTTAACCGTTTTCGGAGTAATCTGCGTCATACTCCTCCGCACAGAACCGGCTCACGACAACAAAATCGCTAAATGTTTCCAAAAAATAGAAAAAAAATAAGAATAAGAAAATAGCGAATGTAAAGCTATTATTATGTCTGGGATACGATAAAATGGAACCGGAATCGAATTTAGGACTTCCTATGCAGATTTGTCGAGGAAAAAGAAGCTTTAACAGAGGCGGAAAATCGCAAAATAGAGGGTCTTAGAAAAAGAATTCGGCTAAAATCTTGCAATCTCATTGCAGAGTAATGAGTCCCGTTCGTTTGCCCGTTTGCAATCAAATTAGCCTACAATTTTGTCCAACTCCGGCAATGCCTGAGCTACGTTGATTTCACATGTCTTATCTGGTCCCGATCGAGATTCATATGATTTGAGCCGAACATCGTCTGTCAAAAAGTAATCGAAAGTAGAAAAACACGAAAAAAGGTGCAACACGAGAACTTCCCTGGGGGTCGCCCATCCTAGTACTGGTCTCGCCCAAACACGCTTAACTTCGGAGTTCTGATGGGATCCGGTGCATTAGTGCTAGTATGATTGCACCTGACATTGAGTGGGATGTTTATTCTTATATCCCTCGAGTACGTGTGGAGCGGGCGGCGATGGTCAACACGCGGCACTGCTCTCGCCCAATCAGAACCATGAATTTAAGCATTCTGACGCGATGACAGAGCTAGGATGGGTGACCTCCCTTGGAAGTCCTTGTGTCGCGACCGTTTACATAATTATAGCTAAAACAGTCGAAATAATTGTTTTTAATGAGTTAACCTTCTCTGGAGTCATCTGCGTCATACCCTTCTGCACCGAACCGGCTCACGACAACAAAAATCGCTAAATGTTCACAGAAAATAGAAACAAAATAAGAAGAAGAAAATAGCGAATGTAAAGCTATTATTATGCCTGGGATACGATAAAATGGAACCGAAATCGAATTTCGAACTTCCTAAGCGGATTTCTCGAGGAAACGAAAGCTTAACAGAAGCTGTAAATCGCAAATTAGAGGGTCTTAGAGAAGGAATTCGGCTAAAATCTCGTCAGTTCATTGCGTAGTAATGAGTCTCGTCCGTTTGCCCGTTTACAATCAAATTAGCCTACAATTTTGTCCAAATCCGGCAGTGTCAGAGCTACGTTGTTTTCACATTTCTTATCTGCTCCCGAACGAGATTCAGATGATTTGAGCCAAAAATAGTATGTCAACAAGTAATCAAAAACATAAAAACACGAAAAGGGGTTCAACACGAGGACTTCCAAGGGGGTCACCCATCCTAGTACTGCTCTCGCCCAAGCGCGCTTAAATTCGGAGTTCTGATGTGATTTGGTGTATTAGTGCTGGTATGATCGCACCCGACATTGAGTGGGATGTTTATTCTTATATCCCTCGAGTACGTGTGGCGCGGGCGGCGTTTGACAACACGCGGCCCTGCTCTCGCCCAATCAGAACCATGAAGTTAAGCGTTCTGGCGCGAGGGCAGAGCTAGGATGGGTGACCTCCCTTGGAAGTTCTCGTGTCGCGACCGTTTACGTAAATTATGGATAAAACAGTAAAAATAATTGTTTTTAATGAGTTAACAGTCTCCGGAGTAATATGCGTCATACCCTTCCGCACAGAACCGGCTCACGACAACAAAAATCGCTAAATGTTCCCAGAAATTAGAAAAAAAAATAAGAAAAAGAAAATAGCGAATATAAAGCTATTATTATGCTTGGGATATGATAAAATGGAACCGAAATCGAATTTAGAACTTCCTAAGCGGATTTCTTAAGGAAACGGTAGCTTAACAGAAGCGGAAAATCGCAAATTAGAGGGTCTTAGAGAAGGAATTCGGCTAAAATCTTGCCAGCTCATTGCGGAGGAATGAGTCTCGTTCATTTGACCGTTTACAATCAAATTAGGCTACAATTTTGTCCAAATCCGGCAGTGTCCGAGCTACGTTGATTTCACATTTCTTATCTGGTCCCGATCAAGATTCAGATGATTGGAGCCGAAAATCGTCTGTCAACAAGTAATCAAAAATAGAAAAACACGAAATGGGTGCAACACAAGGACTTCCCAGAGGGTCACCCATTCTAGTACTGCTCTCATCCAAGCCCGCTTAACTTAGGAGTTCTGATAGGATCCGGTGCATTAATACTTGTATGATCGAACCTTACATTGAGTGGGATGTTTATTCTTATATCCCTCGAGTACGTGTGGAGCGGGCGGCGATGGACAACACGCGGCACTGCTCTAGCCCAATCAAAACCATGAAGTTAAGCGTTCTGGCGCGATGGCGGAGCTAGGATGGGTGACCTCCCTGGGAAGTCCTCGTATCGCGACCCTTTACGTAAATTATGGGTAAAACAATCGAAATAATTGTTTTTAATGAGTTAACCATCTCCGGAGTAATCTGCGTCATACCTTTCAGCACATAACCGGCTCATGACAACAAAAATCGCTAAATGTTCCCAGAAAATAGAAAAGAAAATAAGAAGAAGAAAATAGCGAATGTAAAGCTATTATTATGCCTGGGATACGATAAAATGGAACCAGAATCGAATTTCGAACTTCCTAAAAGGATTTCTCGAGGAAACAGAAGCTTAACAGAAGCGAAAAATTGCAAATTAGAGGGTCTTAGAGAAAAGAATTCGGCTAAAATCTCGCCAACTCATTGCGGAGTAGTGAGTCTCGTTCGTTTGCCCGTTTAAAATCAAATTAGCCTACAATTTTGTCCAAATCAGGCAATGCCCGAGCTACGTTGATTTCACATGTCTTATCTGGTCACGATCGAGATTCAGATGATTTGAGCCGAAAATCGTCTGTCAACAAGTAATCAAAAATAGAAAAACACAAAAAGGGGTGCAACACTTGGACTTCAAAGGGGGTCACTTATCCTAGTACTGCTCTCGCCCAAGCACGCTTAACTTCGGAGTTCTGATGGGATCCGGTGCATAAGTGCAGGTATGATCGCACCCGACATTGAGTGGGATGTTTATTCTTATATCCCTCGAGTACGTGTGGAGCGGGCGGCGATGGACAACACGCCGCACTGCTCTCGCCTAATCAGAACCATGAAGTTAAGCGTTCTGGCGCGATGGCAGAGCTAGGATGGGTGACCTCCCTTCGAAGTCCTCGTGCCGTGAAAAGGGGTGCAACACTTGGACTTCCAAGGGGGTCACCCATCCTAGTACTGCTCTCGCCCAAGCACGCTTAACTTCGGAGTTCTGATGGGATCCGGTGCATAAGTGCAGGTATGATCACACCCGACATTGAGTGGGATGTTTATTCTTATATCCCTTGAGTACGTTTGGAGCGGGCGGCGATAGACAACAAGCGACACTGCTCTCGCCCAATCAGAACCATGAAGTTAAGCGTTCTGGCGCGATGACAGAGCTAGGATGCGTGACCTCCCTTGGAAGTCCTTGTGTCGCGACCGTTTACATAAATTATAGCTAATACAGTCGAAATAATTGTTTTTAATGAGTTAACCGTCTCCGGAGTAATATGCGTCATACCCTTCCGCACAGAACCGGCTCACGACAACAAAAATCGCTAAATATTCCCAGAAAAAAATATAAGAAAAAGAAAATAGCGAATGTAAAGCTATTATTATGCCTGGGATACGATAAAATGGAACCAAAATCGAATTTCGGACTTCCTAAATGGATTTCTCGAGGAAACAGAAGCTTAACAGAAGCGGAATATCGTAAATTAGAGGGTCTTAAAGAAATAATTCGGCTAAAATCTCGCCAGCTCATTGCGGAGTACTGAGTCTCGTTCGTTTGCCCGTTTACAATCAAATTAGCCTACAATTTTGTCCAAATCCGGCAGTGCCCGAGCTACGTTTATTTCACATGTCTTATCTGGTCCCGATCGAGATTCAGATGATTTGAGCCGAAAATCGTCATTCAACAAGTAATCAAAAATAGAAAAACACAAAAAGGGGTGCAACACTTGGACTTCAAAGGGGGTCACCCATCCTAGTACTGCTCTCGCCCAAGCACGCTTAACTTCGGAGTTCTGATGGGATCCGGTGCATAAGGGCAGGTATGATTGCACCCGACATTGAGTGGGATGTTTATTCTTATATCCCTCGAGTACGTGTGGAGCGGGCGGCGATGGACAACACGCGGCACTGCTCTCGCCCAATCAGAACCATGAAGTTAAGCGTTCTGGCGCGATGGCAGAGCTAGGATGGGTGACCTCCCTTCGAAGTCCTCGTGCCGTGACTGTTTACGTAAAGTATGGATAAAACAGTCAAAATAATTTATTTTAATGAGTTAACCGTCTATGGAGTAATATGCGTCATACCCTTCCGCACAGAACCGACTCACGACAACAAAAATAGCTAAATGTTCCCAGAAAATAGAAAAAAAAATAAGAAAAAGAAAATAGCGAATGTAAAGCTATTATTATGCCTGGGATACGATAAAATGGAACCGGAATCGAATTTAGAACTTCCTAAGTGGATTTCTTGAGGAAACGGAAGCTTAACAGAAGCGGAAAATCGCAAATTAAAGGGGTCTTAGAGAAGGAATTCGGCTAAAATTTCGCCAGCTGTTCCGGGCAGCCCGTGCGCGTAGGGTCGCGCACGGGTGCGCGCAGCGTGCGCGCGGCCTGCCCGCAGAGACGCGCAGCCAACGCGCGCAGATTGTGCGCACGCTGTGCGGAGTGTCCGCACAGCGCGCGGCGTGCGGAACGTCTGCACAACGTTCGGGCAGCGGGGCGGGCAGCACGGGCGGCTGCCCGGGAGTGTCTCGGGAACTGTTTTGGATAATGGGCTTGAATTGTTTGGGCCTAGGGTGCAATTTTCTGATTTTTCAAATTTTTGGGTAAAATTGAAATTTTTGAAAATTGGTTCAATTTTTATTTTTGAAAATTTAATTTTTGAAAATTAATAATTTTTTGGTAAAATAAATAATTAGAATATGATTTTAATTATTTATGGTAAAAATGAGTTTTTACAAGAAATCAATTATTTTTGATTTAATTGGAAATTAAATAAATTTGTTTATTTAATTTATTAATTCTTTAATAATTGTGGTGGTTAGTGATAAAATTATTAGATATATGATTAATCAATTAATTAAATTGTTTAACTAAATTGATGTTAACATTTGATATTAAATGCATGAAGGATGATCGAGAGCCTTGACCAATGTGTTAGGTGTATGTTAGGATATTTTACTGTTTTTATTCATTTTGTTAATATTTGATATTACTAAAGTGGGCTTGGTTTATGGCCCGTTCCCACCCCATGAGATGTATCCTTTATGTGCCATGGCTATTTAAATGTAATTATTAGAAATAGTGGGAGATCAAGACTGGAAGATGGTGGGCCCGATGAACGAGATGAAGACATGTAAAATATTGGAAGCTCTTGTAATAGTTGCATTTGCATCCCTGCATTCACCTAGGTTTGGACCTGGATCCATGTATGGCTCACATGGATCTAATAGTGTTGGCGATCGATCATCATTATTTATTGTTGAATGTCATATTATGATATATGCGATATATAGTAGTATGCATGTATGTATATTATTAAGTAAATATAGTTGCATGAATCCGGCAAACATACAAACTCGTGGCACGCGATTTTTAAATTAAAATGATGAGACAATTTTTGAAATTAAAATCCCTCATTTTAAATAAGATTCAAAATTTATATCAAACCGAAAAAGTAAAAATTAAAAGAGTTTAATTTTTCCTTGCCTTCCATCAACCGTGGTTGCATGTTGATCGCTACCCGCGGACAGTGTCTGGCTCATATTATTGGGGAGGCCTGTACGCCGGAAAGCTGTGACTTCCACCGGACATATGATGTGAATTGAGTGGAACTCCCATGACTTCGGCTCATATTATTGGGGGAACTCATGGCGACCGTCCACTACAATTCAATATTGATGGGTTGGTTTGACACGTGAAAATAAACGGCGTCATATTATTGGGTCCTTATTAAACGTGAGGCAAAACACGCGGAGGTTGCATAGGGATGCAATTGGACTCTACCTTTTAGAAATTATAATTGGCTGATATTATTCGGGATTATAATTGGCTAATTGGACTCTACGTGCCCACTAAGAAAATGCGATTTCCCTTTTTAATCAGAGGGTGGTGGAAATGTCAAAATAGTGGGAGGGGGATTTATAAAATAAAATCCATATTTTATATCTTAAAATTATTTTAAAATAATCAGCAACTATTATTCTGTTTCCATATCAGTATATTTTTCGATTTCGTCACATAATCTAATTTTGTTATTAACAAGCTAACCGAATCTAATTTTCAAGACTGGTTGGGAAATTGTTCTGAATTTGGAGAAAATGACATACACACTAATGTCAGTCCAGTTGAACTGAAAAAGCATGCAAGATGGTAAGACCATAGTATGCAAGCTAAAGTGTAACAAGCTCGCTTCTATGTCAAATGAACTGTAGGGACAGTTTGAGGAAATGTTGGATGCTGCTGACATTCGAATACACATGCAAGAGTTGCATGGTGCATGAAACTCCTACAATGATACACATTATTTTCAAGGAGCTCATGACCACACGTATGCAAGATGGGGCTTTGGCCCATGAGCATGGTGTACGTATGACTGGGCTTATTGAAAATGTGGTGGGCCTGGAATATGTGATTCCTAACGAGTTAGTTGATAACATCAATTTGTTATCTTTCTATTCCTCATTTGACGGGGTTATGGTGAACTTCAAGTTTAATAAGATATTTTGATAGTCTTGAAGAGCTAGTCAATATGCTTATGACTTATGAGATCACCATAAAATAAGAAAAAATTGTTATTTTTATAATGGGCCTTTCGTCGGACGAAAAATGACCCACAAGGTAAGGGAAAGAAATGTTCCGCCCCTCACAAGGAAAAACAAACCCAATAAGAGGCAAACTCCGAAGAACACTTAAAGGTCCCACAAAGCCCGATAAGTCAGAACATATTTATTTCACTGCAAGAAGTCCGGACATAAGAAATTATATGTGCCAGAAATGTTCTGGAAATGATAAGTGAATGTCCAAGTAAACATGATTTCACAACAAACAAAAGAAAATTAGATGATCCAAATCCCACACAAATATGGCATGCTAGACTATGTCACATTTCCCAAAGAAGGATGCACAAACTAGTGGGAGAAGGCATGTTTGACTTGTCAAACATAAATTCTCTACTTACTTGTGAGTTCTGTCTAAAAGGAAAAACGACTAAGACTCCATTCGATGGAAACGTGGAACGTGCACATGGTCTACTGGATTTGATCCACACAGACGTTTGTGGCCCGATAAGTGTTAGCACAAAATATGGGCAATCTTACTTCATTACCTTTACTAATGACCATTCGAGGTATGGGTACGTTTATTTGATGAAACACAAATCTGAAGCATTTGAAAAGTTCAAAGAGTTCAGATCTGAAGTAGAAAATCAGCTGGAAAGAAGTATTAAGGCACTTCGATCTGATCGAGGTGGAGAATACTTAAATGCTGAATTTTTGGGTTATCTAAAAGAGAATGGGATTCTCTCACAGTGGACTCCACCAGCAACACCACAATTGAATGGTGTTTCTGAACGTCGTAAGCGAACCTTGTTGGACATGGTTTGATCCATGATGGGATTCACTGAATTGCCTACATCATTTTGGGGCTTTGCGCTTGAAACTGCGGCAATGTTGTTGAATAATGTCTACGCTAAAGCAGTTGATAAAACACCATATGAGATATGGATGGGAAAAACTCTCAAATATTCTTACGAGAGAATATGGGGATGTCCTGCTTACGTGAAGCAGACAGTGGGAGACAAACTGGATAGTAGATCCACTTTGTTCTACTTTGTAGAATATCCAAAGAATTCTGTTGGGTATTATTTCTATCGTCTCAATGAAGCAAAAGTGTTTGTTTCAAGAAATGCCACCTTTTTGGAAAATGAATTTCTATTAGATAGAAAAGGCAAGATGATAGAACTTGAAGAAATTCAAGATACTTCCTCAACTGTAGAAGTTTAACCCATTTCCAAGAACCAGTAGTTGAAGTACAAGCTCCTAGAAGGTCTGATAGGGTTATTAGACCGCCTGCAAGATATACGCTTCTTCATGAACAAAGCCACGATGAGCATTGTGTTGGATGTGATCCAATGAATTTCAAAGAAGCAATATCTGATACTGATTCAACCAAATGGCTTGAAGCCATGCAGTCAGAAATGGACTCTATGTATTCAAACCAAGTCTGGACATTAGTGGATCCACCTGAGGGAATCGTTCCCATAGGATGCAAATGGATCTACAAAAGAAAGCTTGGGGCGGATGGGAAGGTAGTGACCTTCAAAGCAAGACTGGTTGCAAAAGGATATACTCAAAGGCAAGGAGTTGACTATGAGGAAACTTTTTCACCAGTTGCTATGTTTAAGTCCATTAGAATACTACTAGCCATAGCAGCATAGTATGACTATGAGATATGACAAATGGATATAAAGACTGCATTCCTCAACGGAGACATCAAAGAGGAGATTGATATGTCTCAACCTGAGGGATACACATCAGTGGGAAGTGAGCATAAGGTATGAAAACTTCAGAGATCAATATATGGTCTCAAGCAGGAGTCAAGGAGTTGGAACCTCAGATTTGATAGAACTATCAAAGAGTTTGGTTTTGCTAAGAATCCTGAGGAACCGTGTGTGTACAAGAAAGTTAGTGGGAGTGCAGTGACATTCCTAATACTTTATGTTGATTATATCATGCTCATTGGGAATGATGTAGGATTACTGCAATCAACTAAAGTATGGTTATCCAGTAAATTCTCCATGAAGTACATGGGTGAAGCATCCTACGTATTGGGAATACAAATCTATAGAGATAAATCAAATAGGATGCTCGGACTCACCCAAGCCACCTATATCGATACCATTATAAAACGATTCTCTATGGAAGAGTCCAAGAGAGGATACTTACCAATATGTCATGGTATTACTCTATCTAAGGCAATGTGTCCCAAAACTGATGAAGAGATAGAGATGATGACACGAATTCCATATGCGTCAGCCATTGGTAGTAACATGTATAGTGTGATATAGACACGTCCTGATGTTGCTTACGCTCTGAGTGTTACAAGCAGATATCAGGCAAACCCTGGTCCAATGTATTGGAAGGCCGTGAAAGATATTCTTAAGTACTTGAGAAGGACTAAGAACTTGTTCATGGTCTATGGGGTGGAGAATTGAAATTGAAAGGCTACACTGATTCTAGCTTCCAATGTGACGTAGATGATTCGAAATCGACCTCTGGCTTTGTATTCATGCTTAATGGTGCGGCTGTCTCTTGGAAAAGTTCCAAGTAAAACACCGTTGCGGATTCCACCATTGAAGCTGAATATATTGCTGCATCTGATTCAGCCAAAGAGGTAGTTTGGATGAGGAATTTTGTCCAAGAGTTGGGCGTTATTCCTAATGGAGTTGATCCAGTCCCGTTGTACTGGAACAACACTGGTGCCATTGCACGAGCAAAGGAACCAAGGTCTCATCAGCGATCCAAACATGTACTGAGGAAGTTCCACATCATACGGGAGATTGTGGGAAGATGAGACATATCAGTCGAAAAAGTCCCCTCTGCAGATAATGTTGCTGATCCACTTACATAGCCCTTGCCAGGACCATTGTTTGAGAAGCATCGCGAAGCAATGGGATTAAAGTTATGGGTAGTTGGCTCTAGGGCAAGTGGTAGATTGTTAGAGTAGATGCCCTGCAAGCCAACGGTTGGCTAGGGAATTTATTGACTCAAGTGTAATAAACAATCTTTATTTTAATTTAACTTTTTATGATCTTGTTATACTTTATCTATATGCCCATGCAAACAGCATAGATAAAGTCCTTGATTATGCTTTAATACAAATGAATCGTAATTCGATGTTGAAACTCATTTGTAAACACTGCATATTCTAAATTCGTTCCTAGTCGATTCAGCCGCCTAAAACAGGGATAAAGGCCGCTTGAGCTCGAGACTAGCATCTGTGATGTTGTGTACTGCGTTTCTTGGTAAGGGCATAGAGATGTCCAAACATGCAGATGGGTAGTCATATGATGATTATACCGAACAACCCTCCCTCGGACTTTCCAAGTGGTTATCATTCATCGAGAGGATAAGTCCATGGTTATGATTGTACACCATTAGTCCTTACGACCCGGGACAAAACTGAGGCTCTATATGCTAGGGCTGTGATTTGACTCATTTATCGGCTCCAGGAGAGTCATCAGGTGGCGAGGTTGGGTACAGTTGCGACACATATAGGAGCCAGTGCATTGTAGTCGGGGATTCACCGCTCATCTACGGGTGTGGATATCCTATGTGATCTGATGTAATAATAGTGCATGGAATCTCTGGCCAGAGTATGAGATGTACGTTGGAGAAGGAGTTCTCCAATAGTACACGCGATTCCACTATTATAGTTGTCACATAGTTATCGAATTATTATGCAACCCTCGATGAACTAATGGTTGCAGATTCGATTGGGATATATGAGATGAAGGGACCGTACTGTACGTTAATCATAATCTACTGGTTCTTGCAGGCACTATCAGTGATACCTAGGGGGTCATGGGGCGATGCTACTAGACGCTCTTACCATGATCCGATGGGTGCAATCAGAAATGAGTTCTGACATTCTCATGATCAATTGTTGATACATAGAATGGGGCAAATTAAGGGTAAGCCCGAATAAAGGATTATGTCCTGAATCACAAGGAGTTGTGAACCCACGGCTAGCTGTATCCCTGAACCATTGAGGGTCACACAAGCACTGGATCGTTTGTTCCCGTTGAGAGAATAAATTCAAGGAGTTGAATTTATATTATGAGATAATAAATTCAAGGAGTTGAATTTATATAAAATATTGAGAGAATAAAATCAAGGAGTTGAATTTATATTATAATATAGTAAATTCAAGGAGTTGAATTTATGATATAGTAAATTCAAGAAGTTGAATTTATGAAATTTGGAGAGAATAAATTCAAGGAGTTGAATTTATAAAATTTGATAATTTAGTTTATTAAACTCAAAAGTTGGGTTTATTTAATATTAAATTTTGGAGGTGATAAATTCAAGGAGTTGAATTTATAATTTAAATATTAAATTCAAATGTTGAATTTATAATTAATTTAATTTATTAAACTTAAAAGTTGAGTTTATTAAATATTAAATTAAATATAATGGGAATATGTTTAATGGGCTTGTAGGAGTACAAGTCCAACATATTAAATAATTAAAGTTATTAATGGACTTTGATTAATTGATTAAACTAGTTGGACTAGCCCAATTAATTAATCAAACCCATTAATGTTAATTATGGAATTTAGGTCAAGGCTATTGTTTTTAGGAAAAAAAAGAGGAAAAATTGACCTAGCCTCCAAGTCTCCCAATTGGTGATTCACGTGAATGGCAATATCAAAAATTCCTCCAAAAATATTTTTGGCCATTTTTGAAAAAAAAAAAGGTTTGAGCCGTCTCTCGTTTTCAATCTCTACGCAAAAGTTCTTCTAAATTTCTAGTGCAATTTAGAAGAGGAACAAATATTTCAATCGTGGACCGGATTAGGAGATCGAAGAAAGTTCGTAGGGAATCAACAAGAGCTAATCCGTTTATACCGGATTAGTTGGAGTCCAGTGATTTATTCACAAAAGGTATAACTTTTAACACCCTATGAATGTTTATGATAAAATCATACGAGCGTCCAAAGCAAAACTTATTTTGATTGTCAAAATAAACTAAAATTTTAAAACTTCCGCTGCGTTTGGACGTGAAGAAAACCGAGATCCAACACAGACTTCACCTACCCACCGATCTAGACAAAGAAAACAAGAAACCCCAAGCCGCTACACATCTCGGCCTTCACTCCAAACCTACCGAACCTTACACCAGCCTCATGACTCCACTAACCTGCTCTGAACGGTCCCTTAGCATCAACAAAACGACAGCCTCCTTGCACAATTCAAAAAAATGTGAGACTTGAAACAAAAAGAATGCAATAAACACAAGAAATTCAAAGATCTTCCATAGACAAGCTTGGATCGAAACTTTTCATGAATGAACACCAAACTCAGTATATAAAACGTGTATGATGCAGAAGAATGATATAAAGCGTGCCTGGTGAAAATATTTCGCAAGAAAACCGAAGAACGAGCGTCGGGAATCAAGTCGGAGAATTTTCTTACGCCTTGAATGGAAATGGCCGTGCTTTCAGCTGCTGGGATTTCTATGAAAATGTTGAGATGGGATTGAGGGTGTCGGCTGATTGGGGAGGGTAATGTTAGGTGTAGTGGGTCCTTAGGGATTTATTATGTAGTTAATTAAAATATAATAGGCCATAAGTTGTTAATTAAAGATTTAAAAAGGATTTTAAGCCCAACAAGCTTAAAAGTAGTCTCATTAAGTCCAAACACACTCCCGAAAAATATTTCGTGGTGTAAAGTTTTTGAAAATATTAGCCGAACCCTCAAAAAATCCCCCGATTCGATAAAATTTGCTTACCGGGTAAAAATAAAATTCTGCGGATAAAAATATCAAATAAATCTCAATTCTTGAAAAATACCTTTAAAACATCTTATATTAATTAATAGAACTTAATCGTGTAATAAAAATAATTTTCTTGAAAATTTTCCGGTCTCTGATCCTCGTTCAAGAGCGAAATGCAACTTAAAAACCTTAATGCATGAACTTATAAAATGTATGGAATAAATTCTACCATGCATGAATTATGAATAAAATGCATAAAAATAATTAAACACAATTTAATAAAATAAAAATACATTTTATGCTTTAAAAGAATTTAATGAAATACCAAAGAATTTAATAATTTGCATGCATGTGGTTTACGTGAACTTTCCGATTTTCGGGACGTTACAATCTTCTCCCCTTAAATTGAATTTCGTCCGCGAAATTCGCTTATCCTTGATAATCACAAAGTTTAGACTCTTAATTCTAGAATCTCAATATTCCACGTTTCCGCTGCGCCACTCTGATAAAATAATAAATCTTAGGATGTACTTATGTCTCCTCAATCCTAATTATTTTGCCTATTGAAATCCTTATTTGCGAATTGCAACCTAGAACGACTTATTGCGACTTAGTTCTATTCTACTCATGCCTCAAATTCCGATTTTTCTCAAACTTCCCAATATTAGAAATGGCAGTTCGAATTTTATTGCGTCTTACTTTTCTTATACTATACACGTAATGTTCATCAATTTATACATTATCATTTATGCAACTTAAGAAATCTTAACACCAAGATTTTACTGATCGACTTATATCTTCGGTGATACACTTAAAAGTTAAACCTTATCTCAAACCCATAATGATATTCGCCTAAGATCCTTGAATCGAATCATTATCTTATAGCACCAAACTTACGTAACTTAATTATTTACAAGTACATCCCAAATATTAAATTGTTGCAAATCTTTAAATTCGAGTAGCGTTAATCCATAAAACTATCGAACTTCTACCTAATTAATAAAACACTTCTATCATCAATCACATGCTTAAACTATTTTCTTCCCAATTACAATTTAGTTGAGGCTTAAGGCCCTTGGACTTTCCTCGTTGAAATGAATGTTGCATTCTTACGTATTCTCAATGCTTCATACATACTAGCGTATAAAACTTATTAAGTCATCCCATGGGAGCATTAGACTAACTCTAATAAATCAACTTCACTTATACTCCATAGAGTTCTAGAATCCACATATCAAGCTTTTTAGATTTCTCACTCGATAAAAATCTTAATATTCATTAATTGATAACTTATGTTGAACACAACTAATTCTTTTTTTTATTATTATTATTATTTTTTCACCCAAAATTTCCTTATGAACACGTATTCCATAAACTTAAAATTCAAGCTTACGCGACCCAAATAGTATTAGATAACATAATTCCAACACACATATTCACTTATTCTCAAGTTTCTTAATAACTTACCAAAAATTCCTCAAGACGAGGTGTCCACCTCAATTCTTACATGCATCTATCGAGTAACCTAACCATCAAATATACCCAACTTTCTAGAAAATTTAAATTCCAACAAAGATATAATTTTAACACTTAAGATCATGATTAAAACTTATGCTACATCAAACCTTAAGTCCCCAAAAATAAGTTAACTTAATGTCTAATCTTGTAACTTGACTAAATGATCACTTTACCTTAAATTGTTATCACTCTAAATTCTTAATTTTTTTCCATTGTCTTATTCCATTAACATTTAGATTTTCAAGCCCAATATTGAATCATCCTACAATGCCCTTGATTGTCATTCCTTATTATATTATAAGCCAGATTATAATCAAGTTCTAATTATCTCTTCAAGCTCAAATCACCGAAAAGTCTTATCATTTAAACCATTCAATTCTCACTTACAGCTAAACAAATCCCTAAATTTCTTAAAAATTTCAAAATTAGTTCTTACTTTCCTCGAATATTATCCGAATTTGTCCTTAATCTCGAGAATCCAAAAATTACCCATAAGTTCTTGGCGTTCCTAATCCCATTTTATAGGTTTCTCGTAACATAAAATTCAATAATCTTAACTTTATTAGACCCAAGATCAATTCTCATAACCTCGAAAATTACTGATTTTACCCAAGTGTTCCTCAAAAGTTCGAATTTTAATCCTCAAAATTTCAAAATTTACAATTTGGTCCTTAAAATTGTCAAAGATTACAATTTTGGCCTTATAACTCCTCGAAATTTGCATTTTTTTTCCATAAAATTTTCGACTTGGACTCATTAAACCTTAAAATTCTCAAAACTAAAAATTTAATCCCAAAGTTTGGTAAATTCGAAATAGTCCCTTAGAATTTTATTGTTGCACTTAGGTCCTCAATTATTTGTTATTACAATTAGGTCCTTTAAATTCTCAATCAATTCAATTAAATCCTTAGGTCCCATTAGGTAGAGAATGCATCCTAAATAAATTCTACGTTTTTATACTTCCAAAAATCGTCGTAGTTTTCGAATCATTAATCCTTGTATGGATTCATCAAAAATTAATTCAACTAGTAACCACGAACTATCAATAATTTCTTAGAAATTCTACAAGTCCCAAAAGCATTCATAACTTTCAAGATTAACTTATTACCCCAAAGAGTAGAACATCAGTACTTCTAACCTAAAAATCGATATAATCAAATCATTATCCACTTCTCCTAAAGACCAATATTCGAATTCTTAGATACGTCCAATTCCAAACGTAACCAACATGCAATTTAATCTAGTTTTTAAAACAGTAAATCCTTAAATCATAAAAGCAGTTAAACATATACCGTAAATCATCATAAAGCGTAAATCATGTTAACATGCAGGTGATATGAGTAAAACATTTAAAACATTGAAATCATAAAAGCTTACAGACTTGAGGCTTGAAGACTGAGCTGCAGAAACTGGAGGTGGCACAACCCTATACATGGCCCTTGCTCTGATACCAACTGTAACGTCTCACTCATTTTTAAAATTCTACTGGACATTTTTTTTAAATAAAAGCTCGCATTTTCGAAATAACATTTAAAATAATCGTAATAATTTGACGGTAAAAAAATAACCAAACTCATCTACAATCATACGAAAACATAAACTAATAAAAATCTTAAAATCATCAACGTGTGAAAATATTCATTTCCTCTCAATCTCATAAATCGTAATGCGGAAAACATGTGGTCCTCGGGTCGTGTCATCGCACCAGGTCTGCCTACTTAGAGTTCGGCACCTATAGTCTCCTCAACATTTAGCTCACCTGCATCACACACGCCTAGTGAGTCTAAAGAATCAACACACCTATACCAGAAATAACAAGTACATATACATAGCACACACCAGTGAAAAATATCATACTCAACATATCTTTCATGAACTTAAAAGCATAACATAAACATGTATTGTAAAATCATAATGCCAACATACCTTTCATAAACTTTAAAAGATGAATATAAACATGTCGTATCAAATAATATCGTATTAAATCATGTCATCATAAACTTAAACATTTTTTTTAATTGAATTCAGTTCATTAGTTGTGACTTTCGTATCAGCTCTATCGTATCAGCTCTATCGATGGATCCATCTATAAAACCGTGGTACCCGGCGGCGGGGACATCAGCGACAGCATTACCCGTCCACTGAGCCTTGGCCTCAGCTCATCATATCTCATCTCATGTCAATGGAAATACGATCGTCGGTCTCCCTCTGGGGCCTTCTCCCGTAAACGGGCTCCCTCTAGGGCCTTTTCCCTCACGATATCTCCAATCCTATCATCGTATACATATACATCGTCAGTCACAACCAACTCCCATCCTTCAAAAACATCATCATATTCACCACTTAATAAAAACATGCATATACGTAATTTTTCCTTTAAACCAAGCATGCAACGTATATTTTCATAAATTCTTAAAAATCGTGATCATGATGCATAAAACTTTAAAATATAGTAAATTTGTGCTCATGGCGCTGCCAGGACCAACATCTAACCCCGGGTGCAAAATGACCATTTTGCCCCTGGAAACCCAAAAATTACCATTTTGCCCTTGGACGTAAAATTTCACGTTTTTGACATTTTCTTAATATCATTGACTCTAACATGTCCCAAATAATTATTTAAGCCTACAAAATTTTCCCATATTTTTATTTGGCTTAAATCGATGAATTTTAAATTAATTTTTAAACATAACATATTAACGCACTTTAATCCCGAATTAAACCAAACCTTAGCATAAAATTCCCAAATTAAAAACTCAGACTTCTTATAATTATTTGACCTTAAATATAATTTTTCATAATTTAATAAAGCTTAAATCTAGTGTTTCAATTAATTCTGTAATTAACGTTTCGTGTTGCGATTAAATCCCGGATAAATCCAAAACTCATTATTTTGATCCGAAGCTTACCAAATTCCTTAAAATATCCCAAAACATATTTAAAAGCATCCCTAGACGTAAAATCGAGCCCATTTTATAACTTAACCGAATTGTTTTAAAACTTGGACCGGTGTCTCGGTTTTAACCCGAATCGACTCGAAACTTAACCATATTTTTCTTAACTTTTTACCACACCTAATAAACACTTAAAAGGCCTTATAAACATCCAGACCCGTCGCTTAAACCATTCGATCAGGCCTTACAAGATGCTGGAAATCAGCCTCTTCCCCTTTCGCCTACCCTACTACACTACCTCCCTATTCTCGCGTCTTAGCCCAACACCGATGGAATCAGGCACGTCTCAGCCTTTCCTAGACCACCATAGGGCTCCCCTGAACCTACTGCACCCACGCCATCAGCCTCATGAATCAGGCGTAGATCACCCTATCGCTACACTCCCCACAACACCAATCGAACCCAACTCGTCCAACTCTTTCCTTGCGGCTTCTAGGACAAGACCAGCAGCGTTCGCGCATTTCCAGACCATGATTCAGACCCACCAGAGACTGTTGAAGGTCTAGAGTCGCCCTTGCACCACCAGACTTCACCTACCCACCGATCTAGACAAAGAAAACGAGAAACCCCAAGCCGCTACACATCTCGGCCTTCACTCCAAACCTACCGAACCTTACACCAGCCTCATGACTCCACTAACCTGCTCTAAACGGTCCCTTAGCATCAACAAAATGGCAGCCTCCTTGCACAATTCAAGAAAATGTGAGACTTGAAACAAAAAGAATGCAATAAACACAAGAAAATCAAAGATCTTCCATAGACAAGCTTGGATCGAAACTTTTCATGCATGAACACCAAACTCAGTATATAAAACGTGTATGATGCAGAAGAATGATATAAAGCGTGCCTGGTGAAAATATTTCGCAAGAAAACCGAAGAACGAGCGTCGGAAATCAAGTCGGAGAATTTTCTTACGCCTTGAATGGAAATGGCCGTGCTTTCAGCTGCTGGGATTTCTATGAAAATGTTGAGATGGGAGTGAGGGTGTCGGATGATTGGGGAGGGTAATGTTAGGTGTAGTGGGTCCATAGGGATTTATTATGTAGTTAATTAAAATATAATAGGCCATAAGTTTCTAATTAAAGATTTAAAAAGAATTTTAAGCCCAACAAGCTTAAAAGTAGTCTCATTAAGTCCAAACACACTCCCGAAAAATATTTCGTGATGAAAAATTTTTGAAAATATTAACCGAACCCTCAAAAAGTCTCCTAATTCGATAAAATTTGCTTACCGGGTAAAAATAAAATTCTGTAGATAAAAATACCCAATAAATCTCAATTCTTGAAAAACACCTTTAAAACATCTTGTATTAATTAATAGAACTTAATCGTGTAATAAAAATAATTTTCTTGAAAATTCTCCGGTCTCTGATCCTCGTTCAAGAGCGAAATGCAACTTAAAAACCTTAATGCATGAACTTATAAAATGTATGGAATAAATTCTACCATGCATGAATTATGCATAAAATGCATAAAAATAATTAAACACAATTTAATAAAATAAAAATACATTTTATGCTTTAAAAGAATTTAATGAAATACCGAAGAATTTAATAATTTGCATGCATGTGGTTTACGTGGACTTTTCGATTTTCGAGACGTTACACGCCGCACTGCTCTCGCCCAATCAGAACCAAGAAGTTAAGCGTTCTGGCGCGATGGCAGAGCTAGGATGGGTGACCTCCCTGGAAAGTCCTCGTGTCGCGACCGTTTACGTAAATTATAGCTAAAACTGTTGAAATAATTGTTTTTAATGAGTTAACCGTCTCCGGAGTAATCTGCGTCATACCCTTCCGCACAGAACCGGCTCACGACAACAAAAATCCCTAAATGTTCCCAGAAAATAGAAAAAAAAATAGGAAAAAAAATTAGCGAATGTAAAGCTATTATTATGCCTGCGATACGATAAAATGGAACTGGAATCCAATTTCGGACATTCTAAGCGGATTTCTTGAGAAAACGGAAGCTTAACAGAAGCGGAAAATCACAAATTAGAGGGTCTTAGAGAAAGAATTCGGCTAAAATCTCGCCAGCTCATTGTGGAGTAATGAGTCACGTTCGTTTGCCCGTTTACAATCAAATTAGCCTACAATTTTGTTCAAATCCGGCAGTGCCCGAGCTACGTTGATTTCACATGTCTTATCTGGTCCCGATGAAGATTCAGATGATTTGGGCCGAAAATCGTCTGTCAACAAGTAATCAAAAATAAAAAAACACGAAAAGGGGTGCAACACGAGGACTTCCAAGGGGGTCACCCATCCTAGTACTGCTCTCGCCCAAGCACGCTTAACTTCGGAGTTCTGATGGGATCCGGTGCATTAGTGCTGGTATGATCGCACCCGACATTGAGTGGGATGTTTATTCTTATATCCCTAGAGTACTTGTAGAGCGGGCGGCGATGGACAACACGCGGCACTGCTCTCGCCCAATCAGAACCATGAAGTTAAGCGTTCTGGCGCGATGGCAGATCTAGGATGGGTGACCTCACTGTGAAGTCCTCGTGTCTCGACCGTTTACGTAAATTATAGCTAAAACTGTCGAAATAATTGTTTTTAATGAGTTAACCGTCTCTGGTGTAATCTGCGTCATACCCTTCCGCACAAAACCGGCTCACGACAAAAAAAATCGCTAAATGTTCCCAGGAAATAGAAAAGAAAAATAAGAAGAAGAAAATAGCGAATGTAAAGCTATTATTATGCTTGGGATACTATAAAATAGAACCGGAATCGAATTTCGGACTTCCTAAAAGGATTTTTCGAGGAAACGGAAGCTTAACAGAAGCGTAAAATCGCAAATTAGAGGGTCTTGGAGAAGGAATTCGGCTAAAATCTCACCAGCTCATTGCGGAGTAACGAGTCTCGTTCGTTTGCCCGTTTACAATCAAATTAGGCTACAATTTTGTCAAAATCCGGCAGTGCCCGAGCTACGTTTATTTCACATGTCTTATCTGCTCCCGATCGAGATTCAGATGGTTTGAGCTCAAAATCGTCTGCCAACAAGTAATCAAAAATAGAAAAACACGAAAAAGAGTGCAACACAAGGACTTCCCAGGAGGTCACCCATCCTAGTACTGCTTTCGTCCAAGCACGTTTAAATTCGAAGTTCTGATGGGATCCAGTGCATTAGTGCTGGTATGATCGCACACGACATTGATTGGGATATTTATTCTTATTTACCTCGAATACGTGTGAAGCGGGAGGCGATGGACAACCCCTGGCACTGCTCTCGCCCAATCAGAACCATGAAGTTAAGCGTTCTGGCGTGATGGCAGAGCTAGGATGGGTGACCTCCCTGGGAAGTCCTCGTGTCGCGACCGTTTACGTAAATAATGGATAAAACAGTCGAAATAATTGTTTTTAATGAGTTAACCGTCTCCGGAGTAATCTGCGTCATACCATTCCGCACAGAACCGGCTCACGGCAACAAAAATCACGAAATGTTCCCAGAAAATAGAAAAAAAAATAAGAAGAAGAAAATAGCGAATGTAAAGCTATTATTATGCCTGAGATACGATAAAATAGAACGGAATCGAATTTCGGACTTCCTAAGCGGATTTCTCGAGGAAACGGAAGCTTAACAGAAGCGGAAAATCGCAAATTAGAGGGTCTTAGAGAAGTAATTCGGCTAAAATCTCGTCAGCTCATTGCGGAGTAACGAGTCTCGTTCGTTTGCCTGATTACAATCAAATTAGGCTACAATTTTGTCCAAATCTGGCAGTGCCCGAGCTACGTTGATTTCACATGTCTTATCTGCTCTCGATCGCGATTCAGACGATTTGAGCCGAAAATCGTCTGTCAACAAGTAATCAAAAATTGAAAAACACGAAAAGGGGTGCAACACGAGGACTTTCCAGGGGTTCACCCATCATAGTACTGCTCTCGCCCAAGCACGCTTAACTTCGAAGTTCTGATAGGAACCGGTGCATAAATGCAGGTATGATCACACCCGACATTGAGTGGGATGTTTATTCTTATATCCCTCGACTACGAGTGGAGCGGGCGGCGATGGACAACACGCGGCACTGCTCTCGCCCAATCAGAACCATGAAGTTAAGCGTTCTGGCGCGATGGCAGAGCTAGGATAGGTGACCTCCCTGGGAAGTCCTCGTGTCGCAACCCTTTACGTAAATTATGGATAAAACAATCGAAATAATTGTTTTTAATGAGTTAACCATCTCCGCCGTAATATGCGTCACACCCTTCCGCACAGAACCTGCTCAAGACAACAAAAATCGCTAAATGTTCCCAGAAAAATAGAAAAAAAAATATGAAGAATAAAATAGCGAATGTTAAGCTATTATTATGCCTGGGATACGATAAAATGGAACTGGAATCGAATTTCGGACATTCTAAGCGGATTTCTTGAGAAAACGGAAGCTTAACAGAAGCGGAAAATCACAAATTAGAGGGTCTTAGAGAAAGAATTCGGCTAAAATCTCGCCAGCTCATTGTGGAGTAATGTGTCACGTTCGTTTGCCCGTTTACAATCAAATTAGCCTACAATTTTGTTCAAATCCGGCAGTGCCCGAGCTACGTTGATTTCACATGTCTTATCTGGTCCCGATCAAGATTCAGATGATTTGAGCCGAAAATCGTCTGTCAACAAGTAATCAAAAATAGAAAAACACGAAAAGGGGTGCAACACGAGGACTTCCAAGGGGGTCACCCATCCTAGTACTGCTCTCGCCCAAGCACGCTTAACTTCGGAGTTCTGATGGGATCCGGTGCATAAGTGCAGGTATGATCACACCCGACATTGAGTGGGATGTTTATTCTTATATCCCTTGAGTACGTGTGGAGCGGGCGACGATAGACAACAAGCGACACTGCTCTCGCCCAATCAGAACCATGAAGTTAAGCGTTCTGGCGCGATGACAGAGCTAGGATGGGTGACCTCCCTTGGAAGTCCTTGTGTCGCGACCGTTTACATAAATTATAGCTAATACAGTCGAAATAATTGTTTTTAATGAGTTAACCGTCTCCGGAGTAATCTGCGTCATACCCTTCCGCACAGAACATGTTCAAGACAACAAAAATCGCTAAATGTTCCCAGAAAATAGAAAAAAAAAATAAGAAGAAGAAAATAGCAAACGTAAAGCTATTATTATGCCTGAATATGATAAAATGGAACCGAAATCGAATTTAGAACTTCCTAAGCGGATTTCTCGAGGAAATGGAAGCTTAACAGAAGCGGAAATCGTAAATTAGAGGGTCTTAGAGAAGGAATTCGTCTAAAATCTCGTCAGCTCGTTGCGGAGTAATGAGTCTCGTTCGTTTGCCCGTTTACAATCAAATTAGGCTACAATTTTGTCCAAATCCAGCAGTGACCGAGCTACGTTGATTTCACATGTCTTATCTGGTCCCGATCGAGATTCAGATGATTTGAGCCGAAAATCTTCTGTCAACAAGTAATCAAAAATAGATTAACACGAAAAGAGGTGCAACACGAGGACTTCCCAGGGGTTCACCCATCATAGTACTGCTCTCGCCCAAGCATGCTTAACTTCGGAGTTCTTATGGGATCCGGTGCATTAGTGCTGGTATGATCGCACCTGACATTGAGTGGGATGTTTATTCTTATATCCCTCGAGTACGTGCGGCGCGGGCGGCGATGGACAACACGCGGCACTGCTCTCGCCCAATCAAAACCATGAAGTTAAGCGATCTGGCGCGATGGCAGAGCTAAGATGGGTGACCTCCCAGGGAAGTCCTCGTTTCGCGACCATTTACGTAAATTATGGATAAAACATATGAAATAATTGTTTTTAATGAGTTAAACGTCTCCGGAGTAATATGCGTCATACCCTTCCGCACAGAACCTGCTCAAGACAATGAAAATCGCTAAATGTTCCCAGAAAATAAAAAAAAATAAGAAGAAGAAAATAGCGAAAATTGCGGAGTAATGAGTCTCGTTCGTTTGCCCGTTTACAATCAAATTGGGCTACTATTTTGTCCAAATTCGGCAGTGCCCGAGCTACGTTAATTTCAAATGTCTTATCTGGTCACGACCGAGATTCAGAAGATTTGAGACGAAAATCGTCTGTCAACAAGTAATAAAAAATAGAAAAACACGAAAAGGAGTGCAACACGAGGACTCCCCACGGGGTCACCCATCCTAGTACTGCTCTCGACCAAGCACGCTTAACTTCGGAGTTCTGATGGGATCCGGTGCATTAGTGCTGGTATGATCGCACCCGACATTGAGTGGGATGTTTATTCTTATATCCCTCGATTACGTGTCGAGCGGGCGGCGATGGACAACACACGGCACTGCTCTCGCCCAATCAGAACCATGAAGTTAAGCGTTCTGGCGCGATGGCAGAGCTAGGATGGGTGACCTCACTGTGAACTCCTCGTGTCTCGACTGTTTACGTAAATTATAGCTAAAACTGTCGAAATAATTGTTTTTAATGAGTCAACCGTCTCTGGTGTAATCTGCGTCATACCCTTCCGCACAAAACCGGCTCACGACAAAAAAAATCGCTAAATGTTCCCAAGAAATAGAAAAGAAAAATAAGAAGAAGAAAATAGCGAATGTAAAGCTATTATTATGCCTGGGATACGATAAAATAGAACCGGAATCGAATTTCGGACTTCCTAAACGGATTTTTCGAGGAAACGGAAGCTTAACAGAAGCGTAAAATCGCAAATTAGAGGGTCTTGGAGAAGGAATTCGGCTAAATTCTCGCCAGCTCATTGCGGAGTAATGAGTCTCGTTTGTTTGCCCGTTTACAATCAAATTAGGCTACAATTTTGTCCAAATCCGGCAGTGCCCGAGCTACGTTGATTTCACATGTCTTATCTGGTCCCGATCGAGATTCAGATGATTTGAGTCGAAAATCGTCGGTCAACAAGTAATCTAAAATAGAAAAACACGAAAAGGGGTGCAACACGAGGACTTCCCAAGGGGTCACCCATCCTAGTACTATTTTCGCCCAAGCACGCTTAACTTCGGAGTTCTGATGGGATCCGGTGCATTAGTGCTGGTATGATCGCACCCGACATTGAGTGGGATGTTTATTCTTATATCCCTCGAGTACGTGTGGCGCGGACAGCGATGGACAACAAGCGGCACTGCTCTCGCCCAATCATAACCATGAAGTTAAGCATTCTGGCGCGATGGCAAAGCTAGGATAGGTGACCTCCCTGGGAAGTACTCGTGTCGCGATCGTTTACGTAAACTATGGATAAAACAGTCGAAATAATTGTTTTTAATTAGTTAACCGTCTCCGGAGTAATATGCGTCATACCCTTCCGCACAGACCCTGCTCAAGACAATAAAAATAGCAAAATGTTCCCAGAAAATAGAAAAAAAAATAAGAAGAAGAAAATAGCGAATGAAAAGCTATTATTATGACTGGGATACGATAAAATGGAATCGAATCGAATTTCGGACTTCCTAAACGGATTTCTCGAGGAAACGGAAGCTTAACAGAAGCGGAAAATCGCAAATTAAAGGGGCTTAGAGAAGGAATTTGGCTAAAATCTCGCCAGCACATTGCGGAGTAATGAGTCTCGTTTGTTTGCCTGTTTACAATCAAATTAGGCTATAATTTTGTCCAAATTCGGCAGTGCCCGAGCTACGTTGATTTCATATGTCTTATCTGGTCCCGATCGAGATTCAGATGATTTGAGACGAAAATTGTCTGTCAACATGTAATCAAAAAAAGAAAAACACGAAAAGGGTGTAACACGAGGACTTCCCAGGGGGTCACCCATACTAGTACTGCTCTCGGCCAAGCACGCTTAACTTCGGAGTTCTGACGGGATTCTGTGCATTAATGATGGTATGATCGCACCCGACATTGACTGGGATGTTTATTCTTATATCCTTTGAGTACGTGTGGAGCGGGCGGCGATGGACAACACGCGGCACTGCTCTCGCCCATTCAGAACCATGAAGTTAAGCGTTCTGGCGCGATGGTAGAGCTAGGATGGGTGACCTCCCTGTGAAGTCCTCGTGTCTCGACCGTTTACGTAAATTATAGCTAAAACAGTCGAAATAAATTTTTTTAATGAGTTAACCGTCTCTAGAGTAATTTGCTACATACCCTTCCGTACAGAACTGGCTCACGATAACAAAAATCGCTAAATGTTCCCAGAAAATAGAAAAAAAATAAGAAGAAGAAAATAGCGAATGTAAAGCTATTATTATGCCTGGGATATGATAAAATGGAACCGGAATCGAATTTCGGTCTTCCTAAACGGATTTCTCGAGGAAACGGAAGCTTAACGGAAGCGGAAAATCGCAAATTAGAGGGTCTTAGAGAAAGAATTCGGCTAAAATCTCTCCAGCTCATTGCGGAGTAATGAGTCTCGTTCATTTGCCCGTTTACAATCGAATTAGGCTAAAATTTTGTCCAAATCCGGCAGTGCTCGAGCTACGTTGATTTCATATGTCTTATCTTGTCCCGATCGTGGTTCAGAAGCTTTGAGCCGAAAATCGTCTGTCAACAAGTATAAAAAATAGAAAAAAAAGAAAAAGGGTGCAACACGAGGACTTCCCAAGGGGTCACCCATCCTAGTACTGCTCTCGCCCAAGCACGCTTAACTACGGAGTTCTGATGGGATCCGGTGTATTAGTTCTGGTATGATCGCACCCGACATTGAGTGGGATGTTTATTCTTATATTACTCGAGTACGTTTGGAACGGGCAGCGATGGACGCGTCACTGCTCCCGCCCAATCAGAACCATGAAGTTAAGCGTTCTGGCGCTATGGCAGAGCTAGGATGGGTGACCTCCCTGGGAAGTCCTCATGTCGCGACCGTTCACATAAATTATAGCTAAAACAGTCAAAATAATTGTTTTTAATGAGTTAACCGTCTGCGGTGTAATCTTCGTCATATCCTTCCGCACAGAACCGGCTCACGACAAAAAAAATCGCAAAATGTTCCTAGAAAATAGAAAAAAATAAGAAGAAGAAAATAGCGAATGTAAAGCTATTATTTTGCCTGGGTTACGATAAAATTGAATCGGAATCGAATTTCGAACTTCCTAAACAGATTTCTCGAGGAAAGGAAGCTTAACAGAAGCGGAAAATCGCAAATTAGAGGGTCTTAGAGAAGGAATTCGGATAAAATCTCGCCAGCTCATTGCGGAGTAATGAGTCTCGTTCGTTTTCCTGTTTACAATCGAATTAGCCTACAATTTTGTCCAAATCCGGCAGTGCCCGAGCTACGTTGATTTCACATGTCTTATCTGGTCCTGATCCAGATTCAGATGATTTGAGCCGAAAATCATCTGTGAACAAGTAATCAAAAATAGAAAAACACGAAAAGGGGTGCAACAAGATGACTTCCCGGGGGGTCACCCATCCTAGTACTGCTCTCGCCCAAGCACGCTTAACTTCCGAGTTCTGATGGGATCCGATGCATTAGTGGTGGTATGATCGCACCCGACATTCAATGAGATGTTTATTCTTATATCCCTCGAGTACGTGTGGAGCGGGCGGCGATAGACAATACGCAGTACTGCTCTCGCCCAATCAGAACCATGAAGTTAAGCGTTCTGGCGCGATGACAGAGCTAGGATGGGTGACTTCCCCGGGAAGTCCTCGCGTCGCGACCATTTACGTAAATTATGGATAAAACAATTGAAATAATTTTTTTTTAATGAGTTAACCGTCTCCGGCGTAATCTGCGTCATACCCTTCCGCACAGAACCGGCTCACGACAACAAAAATCGCTAAATGTTCCCAGAAAATGGAAAAAAAAATAAGAAGAAGGAAATAGCAAATGTAAAGCTATTATTATGCCTGTGATATGATAAAATAGACAGGAATCGAATTTGGACTTCCTAAGCGGATTTCTCGAGGAAACGGAAGCTTAACAGTAGCGAAAAATCGCAAATTAGAGTGTCTTAAAGAAGGAATTCGGCTAAAATCTCGCCAGCTCATTGCGGAGTAATGAGTCTCGTTCGTTTGCCCGTTTACAATCAAATTAGGCTTCAATTTTGTCCAAATCCGGCAGTGCCCAAGCTACGTTGGTTTCACATGTCTTATCTGGTAACGATCAAGATTCAGATGATTTAGGCCGAAAATCGTCTGTCAACAAGTAATCAAAAATAGAAAATCACGAAAAGGGACGTAATACGAGTACTTCCCAGGGGGTCACCCATCCTAGTCTTGCTCTCGCCCAAGCATGCTTAACTTCTGAGTTCTGATGGGATCCAGTGCATTAGTTCTTATATCCCTCGATTACGTGTCGGGTGGGCGGCGATGGACAACACACGGCACTGCTCTCTCCCATTCAGAACCATGAAGTTAAGCGTTCTGGCGCGATGGCAGAGATAGGATGGGTGACCTCCCTGGGAAGTTTTCGTGTCGCGACCCTTTACGTAAATTATGGATAAAACAATCGAAATAATTGTTTTTAATGAGTTAACTGTCTCCGGAGTAATCTGCGTCATACCCTTCTGCACAGAACCAGCTCACGATCTCAAAATACGCTAAATGTTCCCAGAAAATAGGAAAAAAAATAAGAAGAAGAAAATAGCGAATGTAAAGCTATCATTATGCCTGGGATACGATAAAATGGAACCGGAATCGAATTTAGGACTACCTAAGTGGATTTCTCGAGGAAACGGAAGCTTAACAGAAGCGAAAAATCGCAAATTAGAGGGTCTTAGAGAAGGTATTCGGCTAAAATCTGGCCAGCTTATTGCGAAGTAATGAGTCTCGTTCGTTTGTCCGTTTACAATCAAATTAGGCTACAATTTTGTCAAAATACGGCAGTGCCCGAGCTACGTGATTTTACATGTCTTATCTGGTCTCGATCGAGATTCAGATGATTTGAGCCAAAAATTGTCTGTCAACAAATAATTAAAAATAGAAAAACACTAAAATGGCTGCAACACGAGGACTTCCCAGTGGGTCTCCCATCCTAGTACTGCTCTCGCCCAAGCACGCTTAACTTCGAAGTTCTGATGGGATTCTATGCATTAGTGCTGGTATGATCGAACCCGACTTTGAGTGGGATGTTTATTCTTATATCCCTCGAGTATATGTGGCGCGGGCGGCGATGGACATCATGCAGCACTGCTCTCTCCCAATCAGAACCATGAAGTTAAGCGTTCTGGCGCGATGGCAGATCTAGGATAGGTGTCCTCCCTAGGAAGTCCTCGTGTCGCGACCGTTTACGTAAATTATAGCCAAAACAGTCGAAATAATTGTTTTTATTGAGTTAACCGTCTCGGGAGTAATCTGCGTCATACTCTTCCGCACAGAACCGGCTCACGACAACACAAATCGCTAAATGTTCCCAGAAAATAGAAAAAAAATCATAAGAAGAAAATTGCGAATGTAAAGAAATTATTTTGCCTGTGATACGATAAAATGGATCGGAATCGAATTTGGACTTCCTAAGCGTATTTTTCGAGGAAACAGAAGCTTAACAGAAGCGGAAAAAATCGCAAATTAGAGGGTCTTAGAGAAGGAATTCGGCTAAAATCTCGCCAGCTCATTGCGGAATAATGAGACTCGTTCGTTTGCCCATTTACAATGGAATTAGCCTACAATTTTTTCCAAATCCGGCAGTTACCGAGCTACGTTTATTTCACATGTCTTATCTGGTCCCGATCAACATTCAGATGATTTGAGCCGAAAAACGTCTGTCAACAAGTAATCAAAAATAGAAAAACACGAAATGGGGTGTAACACAAGGACTTCCCATGGGGTCACCCTTGCTAGTACTGCTCTCGCCCAAGCACGCTTAACTTCGGAGTTCTGATGGGATCCGGTGCTTTAGTGCTGGTATGATCGCACCCGACATTGCGTGGTATGTTTATTCTTATTTCCCTCGAGTACGTGTGGCGCGGGTGGCGATGGACAACACGCGGCACTGCTCTCTCCCAATCAGAACCAAGACAACAAAAATCGCTAAATGTTCCCAGAAAATTGAAAAAAAAATAAAAAGAAGAAAATAGCGAATGTAAAGCTATTATTATGCCTGAGATACGATAAAATAGAATCGGAATCGAATTTCGGACTTCCTAAACGGATTTCTCGAGGAAACAAAAGCTTAACATAAGAGAAAAATCGCAAATTAGAGGGTCTTAGAGAAGGAATTCGGCTGAAATCTCGCCAGCTCATTGCGGAGTAATGAGTCTCGTTCGTTTGCCCGTTTACAATCAAATTAGCCTACAATTTTGTCCCAATCCGGCAGTGCCTGAGCGACGTTGATTTCACATGACTTATCTGGTCCCGATCGAGATTCAGATGATTTGAGCAGAAAATCGTCCGTCAAAAAGTAATCAAAAATTGAAAAACACGAAAAGGGGTGCAACACGAGGAGTTTCAAGGGGTTCACCCATCATAGTACTGCTCTCGCCCAAGCACGCTTAACTTTGGAGTTCTGATAGGAACCGGTGCATAAGTGCAGGTATGATCACACCCGACATTGATTGGGATGTTTAATCTTATATCCCTCGAGTACGAGTGGAGCGGGCGGCGATGGACAACACGCGGCACGGCTCTCGCTCAATCAGAACCATGAAGTTAAGCGTTCTGGCGCGATGGCAGAGCTAGGATAGGTGACCTCCCTGGGAAGTCCTCGTGTCGCGACCCTTTACGTAAATTATGAATAAAACAATCGAAATAATTCTTTTTAATGAGTTAACCGTCTCCGGCGTAATATGCGTCACACCCTTCCGCACAGAACCTGCTCAAGACAACAAAAATCACTAAATGTTCCCAGAAAATAGAAAAAAAAATATGAAGAATAAAATAGCGAATGTTAAGCTATTATTATGCCTGGGATACGATAAGATGGAACCGGAATCGAATTTCGGACATTCTAAGCGGATTTCTTGAGAAAACGGAAGCTTAACAGAAGCGGAAAATCGCAAATTAGAGGGTCTTAGAGAAAGAATTCGGCTAAAATCTCACCAGCTCATTGCGGAGTAATGAGTCTCGTTCGTTTGCCTGTTTACAATCAAATTAGGCTACAATTTTGTCCAACTCCGGAAGTGCCCGAGCTACGTTGATTCCACATGTCTTATCTGGTCCCGATCGAGATTCAGATTATTTGAGCCGAAAATTGTCTGTCAACAAGTAATCAAAAATTGAAAAACACGAAAAGGGGTGCAACACGAGGACTTCCCAGGGGGTCACCCATCCTAGTACTGATCTCGCCTAAGCATGCTTAAATTCGGAGTTCTGATGGGATCCGGTGCATTAGTGCTAGTATGATCGCACCCGACATTGAGTGGGATGTTTATTCTTATATCCCTCGAGTACATGTGGCGCGGACGGCGATGGACAACAAGCTGCACTGCTCTCGCCCAATCAGAACTATGAAGTTAAGCGTTCTGGCGCGATGGCAGAGCTAGGATGGGTGACCTCCCTGAGAAGTCCTCGTGTCGCGACTGTTTACGTAAATTATGGATAAAACAGTCGAAATAATTGTTTTTAATGAGTTAATCGTCTCCGGAGTAATCTGCGTCATACCCTTCCGCACAGAACCGGCTCACGACAACAAAAATCGCTAAATGTTCTCAGAAAATAGAAAAAAAATAAGAAAAAGAAAATAGCGAATGTAAATCTATTATTATGCCAGAGATACGATAAAATGGAACCAGAATCGAATTTCGGACTTCTTAAACGGATTTCTCGAGGAAACGGAAGCTTAACAGAATCGGAAAATCGCAAATTAGAGGGTCTTAGAAAACGAATTCGGCAAAAATCTCGTCAGATCATTGCGGAGTATTGAGTCTCGTTCGTTTGCCCATTTACAATCTAATTAACCTACAATTTTGTCCAAATCCGGCAGTGCCCGAGCTACATTGATTTCACATGAATTATCTGGTCCCGATCGAGATTCAGATGATTTGAGACGAAAATCGTCTATCAAAAAGTAATAAAAAATAGAAAAACATGAAAAGGGTTGCAACACGAGGACTTACTAGGGGGTCACCCATCCTAGTACTGCTCTCGACCAAGCACGCTTCACTTCGGAGTTCTGATGGGATCTGGTGCATTAGTGCTGGTATGATCGCACCCGACATTGAGTGGGATTTTTATTCTTATATCCCTCGAGTACGTGTGGCGCAGGCGGCGATGGACAACACGCGGCACTGCTCTCGTCCAATCAAAACCATGAAGTTAGGCGTTCTGGCGCGATGGCAGAGCTAGGATGGGTGACTTCCCTGGGAAGTTCTCGTGTCGCGACCGTTTACGTAAATTATAGCTAAAATATTCAAAATAATTGTTTTTAACGAGTTAACTGTCTCCGGAGTAATCTGCGTCATACCCTTCCGCACAGAACCGACTCACGACAACAAAAGTCGTTAAATGTTGCCAGAAAATAGAAAAAAAAATAAGAAGAAGAAAATAGCGAATGTAAAGCTATTATTATGCCTGTTATACGATAAAATGGAACCAGAATCGAATTTCGGACTTCCTAAACGTATTTCTGGAGGAAACGGAAGCTTAACAGAAGTGAAAAAATCGCAAATTAGAGGGTCTTAGAGAAGGAATTCGGCTAAAATCTCACCAGCTCATTGCGGAGTAATTAGTCTCGTTCGTTTACCCGTTTACAATCAAATTAGCCTACAATTTTGTTTAAATCCGGCAGTGCCCGAGCTACGTTGATTTCACATGACTTATCTTGTCCCGATCGAGATTCAGATGATTTGAGCCGAAAATCGTCTTTCAACAAGTAATCAAAAATAGAAAAACACGAAAAGGGGTGCAACACGAGTACTTACCAGGAGGTCACCAGTCCTAGTATGGCTCTCGCCCAAGCACGCTTAACTTCGGAGTTCTGATGGGATCCAGTGCATTAGTGCTGGTATGATTGCACCCGACATTGAGTGGGATGTTTATTCTTAAATCCCTCGAGTACGTGTGGCGCGTGCGGCGATGGACAACACGCGGCACTGCTCTCGCCCAATTAGAACCATGAAGTTAAGCGTTCAGGCGCGATGGCAGAGTTAGGATGGGTGACCTCCATGGGATGTCCTCGTGTCGCGACCTTTTAAGTAAATTATAGCTAAAAAAGTCAAAATAATTGTTTTTAATTAGTTAACCATCTCCGGAGTAATCTGCGTCATACCCTTCCGCACAGAACCGGCTCACTACAATAAAAATCGCTAAATGTTCCCAGAAAATAGAAAAAAAAAGAAGAAAATAGTGAATGTAAAGCTATTATTATGCCTGGGATACGATAAAATGGAACTGGTATCGAATTTCGGACTTCCTAAACGCATTTCTGGAGGAAACGGAAACTTAACAGAAGCGAAAAATCGAAAATTAGAGGGTCTTAGAGAAGGAATTCGGCTAAAATCTCGCCAGCTCATTGCGGAGTAAAGAGTCTCGTTCTTTTTCCCGTTTACAATAAAATTAGTCTAAAATTTATCAAAATCCGGCAGTGCCCGAGCTACGTTGATTTCACATGTCTTATCTGGTTCCGATCGAGATTCAGATGATTTGAGCCGAAAATCGTCTGTCAACAAGTAATCAAAAATAGAAAAACACGAAAAAGGGTGCAACACGAGGACTTCCCAGGGGTCACCCATTCTAGTACTGGTGTTTTTTTTAAAAAAATAATTTAAATTTTAAAATTAATTTCAATTATAATGTAAAAAAAAGAGTATGCAAATATACCTCAATCCGCGCTTACGAAGCGCGGACGCTGCCCACGTGGAGCAGCGTCCATGCTTCGTAAGCGCGGACCCTGCTCACGTGGTGCCACGTCCACGCGACGGATATTTAGCGACGGAATATATAAACAAAACCGTCGCTAAAATTGAATCAGCGACGGTTTAAAACCGTCGCTAGTTTGAGCGACGGTTTGTAAGCCGTCGCTATTCCTAAATTTTGGTTATTTTATTAAGGGTAAGTACATGATAATAACCACCTATAGGACACTAATATTTTACTTTAGTTTTTTGTTTTTTTTTTAAATTTCAACACATACTTTTATTTTTTATTTTTTTTCAACAATTCAAATATCAATTTAGTTTCTCCATAATTTATCAAATTTCACTTTATTGCCATCGATAATAATAAAAAAGACTGTACACACCACGCATCGCCTGTGCAGAGAAACTAGTATTCATTAACAGCCGCAGATAATAGTAATAAACAGCGTGCAACACTGTACGCCACGGATATCTTAAACTTTCAACGGTTTGCATCTTTGCAGCATGCAATGTTCGCTACGGAAAAGAATTTGCGCGCTGCGAAAAAACCATTTTTGGTTGTAGTGAAGACAGAGAAAAAAACAGACAAAAATTCATCACGAAATAAGTTTTTTCGGGAATATTTACTCTTGTCCAATATATATAAATTAAACGATTATTTAAAAAATATTTTCTTGATAAAATTTCATTACTATTTTGACTGGAAGATCGTGAATTAAATTTATTAAACAAATAATAATTCTTGTTAAATTTAAGATTTAAACAGAAATTTTGAGTAGGTCTCTTGTGAAACGGTCTCACGAATTTTTATCTCACGAATCTTTTTTGAATAGTAGAGATTCTTGAAAAACTTATTTCGTGATGAATTTTTGTCTGTTTTTTTCTCTGTGTTCACTACAACAAAAATGGTTTTTCGCATCGCGCAAATTCTTTTTCCGCAGCGAACATTACATGCTGCAAAGATGCAAACCGTTGAAAGTTCAAGATTATCCGCTGCGTACATGTGCACGCTGTTAATACAATTATCTGCGGGCCGTTAATAAATTATGGAGAGACTAAATATATATTTGAATTTTTGAAAAAAAATTAATAAAAGTGTATGTTGATATTAAAAAAAAAAACAAAAACCTAAAGTGCAATAGTTGGTGTCCCATAGGTGTTATTATCATGTACTCACCCTTAAATAAACTAACCAAATTAGGAATAACGACGGTTTTTAAAACGTGCTCAAAACTAACGTCGGTTTCGAAACCGTCGCTGATTCTAGTTTCGCGACAATATATTAAACCGTCGCTGATTCCATTTTAGCGACAGTTTATAACCATCGCTGATTCAATTTGAGCGATGGTTTATATATATTCCGTCGCTAATTATTCAGTCGCGCGGGACGGGGCACCACGTGAGCAGCGTCCGCGCTTACGAAGCATTAGTGATGGGATGATCGCACCCGACATTGAGTGGGATGTTTTATTCTTATATCCTCGAGTACGTGTGGAGCGGGCGGCGATGGAAAACACGAGGCACTGCTCTCGCCCAATCAGAACCATGAAGTTAAGCGTTCTGGCGCGATGGCAGAGCTAGGAAGGTGACCTCCCTGGGAAGTTTGTGTCGCGAGTTTACGTAAATTATGGATTATATTTTTTTTAATGAATTAACTGTGTCCGGAGGTAATTTATGTCATACCCTTCCGCACAGA
>NC_134559.1:37813407-37876953 GCF_025594145.1 Primulina tabacum
CATGGTTTTGATTGGGCAGAGCAGTGCCGCGTGTTGTCCATCGCCGCCCGCTCCACACGTACTCAGGGATATAAGAATAAACATCCCACTCAATGTAAGGTTCGATCATACAAGTATTAATGCACCGGATCCTATCAGAACTCCTAAGTTAAGCGGGCTTGGATGAGAGCTACTAGGATGGGTGACCCTCTGGGAAGTCCTTGTGTTGCACCCATTTCGTGTTTTTCTATTTTTGATTACTTGTTGACAGACGTTTTTCGGCTCCAATCATCTGAATCTTGATCGGGACCAGATAAGAAATGTGAAATCAACGTAGCTCGGACACTGCCGATTTGGACAAATTGTAGCCTAATTTGATTGTAAACGGTCAAATGAACGAGACTCATTCCTCCGCAATGAGCTGGCAAGATTTTAGCCGAATTCCTTCTCTAAGACCCTCTAATTTGCGATTTTCCGCTTCTGTTAAGCTACCGTTTCCTTAAGAAATCCGCTTAGGAAGTTCTAAATTCGATTCCGGTTCCATTTTATCATATCCCAGGCATAATAAGCTTTATATTCGCTATTTTTTTTTCTTTTCTTATTTTTTTTTCTAATTTCTGGGAACATTTAGCGATTTTTGTTGTCGTGAGCCGGTTCTGTGCGGAAGGGTATGACGCAATTTACTCCGGAGACTGTTAACTCATTAAAAACAATTATTTTGACTGTTTTATCCATAATTTACGTAAACGGTCGCGACACGAGAACTTCCAAGGGAGGTCACCCATCCTAGCTCTGCCATCGCGCCAGAACGCTGAACTTCATGGTTCTGATTGGGCGAGAGCAGTGCCGGTTGTTGTCAATCGCCGCCCGCGCCACACGTACTCGAGGGATATAAGAATAAACATCCCACTCAATGTCGGGTGCGATCATACCAGCACTAATACACCAAATCACATCAGAACTCCGAATTTAAGCGTGCTTGGGCGAGAGCATACTAGGATGGTGACCCCCTTGGAAGTCCTCGTGTTGAACCCCTTTTCGTGTTTTTATGTTTTTGATTACTTGTTGACATACTATTTTTGGCTCAAATCATCTGAATCTCGTTCGGGAGCAGAGCTCTGTTTTGACAAAATTGTAGGCTAATTTGATTGTAAACGGGCAAACGGACGAGACTCATTACTACGCAATGAACTGACGAGATTTTAGCCGAATTCCTTCTCTAAGACCCTCTAATTTGCGATTTACAGCTTCTGTTAAGCTTTCGTTTCCTCGAGAAATCCGCTTAGGAAGTTCGAAATTCGATTTCGGTTCAATTTTATCGTATCCGAGGCATAATAATAGCTTTACATTCGCTATTTTCTTCTTCTTATTTTGTTTCTATTTTCTGTGAACATTTAGCAATTTTTGTTGTCGTGAGCCGGTTCGGTGCAGATGACTCCAGAGACGGTTAACTCATTAAAAACAATTATTTCGACTGTTTTAGCTATAATTATGTAAACGGTCGCGACACAAGGACTTCCAAGGGACGTCACCCATCCTAGCTCTGTCATCGCGTCAGAACGCTTAAATTCATGGTTCTGATTGGGCGAGAGCAGTGCCGCGTGTTGACCATCGCCGCCCGCTCCACACGTACTCGAGGGATATAAGAATAAACATCCAACTCAATGTCAGGTGCAATCATACTAGCACTAATGCACCGGATCCCATCAAAACTCCGAAGTTAAGCGTGTTTGGGCGAGACCAGTACTAGGATGGGCGACCCCCTGGGAAGTTCTCGTGTTGCACCTTCTTTCGTGTTTTTCTACTTTCGATTACTTTTTGACAGACGATTTTCGGCTCAAATCATATGAATCTCGATCGGGACCAGATAAGACATGTGAAATCAACGTAGCTCAGGCATTGCCGGAGTTGGACAAAATTGTAGGCTAATTTGATTGCAAACGGGCAAACGAACGGGACTCATTACTCTGCAATGAGATTGCAAGATTTTAGCCGAATTCTTTTTCTAAGACCCTCTATTTTGCGATTTTCCACCTCTGTTAAAGCTTCTTTTTCCTCGACAAATCTGCATAGGAAGTCCTAAATTCGATTCCGGTTCAATTTTATCGTATCCCAGACATAATAATAGCTTTACATTCGCTATTTTCTTATTCTTATTTTTTTTCTATTTTTTGGAAACATTTAGCGATTTTGTTGTCGTGAGCCGGTTCTGTGCGGAGAAGTATGACGCAGATTACTCCGAAAACGGTTAACTTATTAAAAACAATTATTTCAACTGTTTTAGCTAAAATTTTCGTAAACGGTCGCGACACAAGGACTTCCCGGGGAGGTCACCCATCCTAGATCTGCCATCGCGCCAGAACGCTTAACTTCATTGTTCTGATTGGGCGAGAGGTGAGCCGCGTGTTGCCCATTGCCGCCCGCTCCACACGTACTCGAGGGATATAAGAATAAACATCTCACCCAATTTCGGGTGCGATCATACCAGCTCTAATGCACCGGATCCCATCAGAACTTAGAAGTTAAGCGTGCTTGGGCGAGAGCAATACTAGGATGGTTGACCCCGTGGGAAGTCCTCGTGTTGCACCCTTTTTCGTGTTTTTCTATTTTTGATTACTAGTTGACACACGATTTTCGGCTCAAATCATCTGAATCTCGATCGTGACCAGATAAGACATGTGAAATCAACGTAGCTCGGACACTGCCGGATTTGGACAAAATTGTGGCCTAATTTGATTGTAAACGGTTAAACGAACGAGACTCATTACTCCGCAATGAGCTGGCAAGATTTTAGCCGAATTCCTTCTCTAAGACCCTCTAATTTGCGATTTTCCGCTTCTGTTAAGCTTCCGTTTCTCGAGAAATACTCTTAGGAAGTTCCAAATTAGATTACGGTTCCATTTTATCGTATCCCAGGAATAATAATAGCTTTACATTCGCTATTTTCTTCTTCTTATTTTTTTTTCTATTTTCTGGCTACATTTAGCGATTTTTGTTGTCGTGAGCCGGTTCTGCGTGGAAGGGTATGACGCAGATTACTCCGGAGACGGTTAACTAATTAAAAACAATTATTTCGACTGTTTTACCAATAATTTACGTAAACGGTCGCGACACGATGACTTCCCGGGGAGGTCACCCATCCTAGCTCTGCTATCGCGCTAGCACGCTTAACTTCATGGTCCAGATTGGGCTAGAGCAGTGCCGCGTTTTGTCCATCGCCGCCCGCTCCACACGTACTCGAGGGATATAAGAATAAACATCCCACTCAATGTCGGGTGCGATCATACCAGCAATAATGCACCGGATCCCATCAGAACTCCGAAGTTAAGCGTGCTTGGGCGAGAGCAACACTAGGATGGGTGAACCCCTAGAAAGTCCTCGTGTTGCACCCATTTTCGTGTTTTTCTATTTTTGATTACTTGTTGACAGACGATTTTCGGTTCAAATCATCTGAATCTCGATCGGGACCAGATAAAACATGTGAAATCAACGTAGCTCGGGCACTGCCGGATTTGGACAAAATTGTAGCCTAATTTTTTGTAAACGGGCAAACGAACGAGACTCATTACTCCGCAATGAACTGACGAGATTTTAGCCGAATTCCTTCTCTAAGACCCTCTAATTTGCGATTTTCCGCTTCTGTTAAGCTTCTGTTTCATCGAGAAATCCGCTTAGGAAGTCCGAAATTCGATTTCGGTTCCATTTTATCGTATCCCAGGCATTATAGTAGCTTTACATTCGCTATTTTCTTCTTCTTATTTTTTTTCTATTTTCTGGGAACATTTAGCGATTTTTGTTGTAGTGAGACGGTTCTGTGCGGGAGGGTATGACGCAGATTACTCCGGAGACGGTTAACTCATTAAAAACTATTATTTCGACAGTTTAAGCCACAATTTACGTAAACGGTCGTGACATGAGGACTTCCCAGGGAGGTCAACCATCCTAGCACTGCCATCGCACCAGAACGCTTAACTTCATGGTTCTGATTGGGTGGGAGCAGCGCCGCGTGTTGTCCATCGCCGCCCGCTCCACACGTACACGAGGGATATAAGAATATACATCCCACTCAATGACGTGTGCGATCAAACCTGCACTAATGCACCGGATCCCATCAGAACTCCGAAGTTAAGCGTGTTTGGGCGAGTGCAGTACTAGTATGGGTGACTCCCTGGGAAGTCCTCATGTTGCGCCGATTTTTGTTTTTTTTATTTTAGATTACTTGTTGACAGACGATTTTCGGCTCAAATCATCTGAATCTTGATCGGGACCTGATAAGACATGTGAAATCAACGTAGCTCGGGCACTGCCGGATTTGGAAAAAATTGTAGCCCAATTTGATTGTAAACGGGCAAACGAACGAGACTCATTACTCTGCAAAGAGCTGACGAGATTTTAGCCGAATTCCATCTCTAAGACCCTCTAATTTGCGATTCCGCTTATGTAAAGCTTCCGTTTCCACGAGAAATCCGCTTAGGAAGTTCAAAATTCGATTCCGGTTCCATTTTATCATATCCCAGGCATAATAATAGCCTATACATTCGCTATTTTCTTCTTCTTATTTTTTTTCTATTTTCTGAGAACATTTAGCGATTTTTGTTGTCGTGAGCCGGTTCTGTGCAGAAGGGTATGATGCAGATTACTTCGTAGACGGTTAACTCATTAAAAACAATTATTTCGACTGTTTTACCCATAATTTACCTAAACGGTCGCGACACGAGGACTTCCCGGGGAAGTCACCCATCCTAGCTCTACCATCGCGCCAGAACGCTTAATTTCATGGTTCTGATTTGGCGAAATCAGTGCTGCGTGTTGTCCATCGCCACCCGCACCACACTTACTCTAGGGATATAAGAATAAACATCCCACTTAATGTCGGATGCGATCATACCATCACTAATGCACCGGATCCCATCAGAACTCTGAAGTGAAGCGTGCTTGGACGAGAGCAGTACTAGGATTGGTGACCCCCTGGGAAATCCTCGTGTTGCTCTCATTTTCGTGTTTTTCTATTTTTGTTTACTTGTTGACAGACGATTTTCAGCTCAAATCATCTGAATCTCGATCGGTACGAGATAAGACATGTGAAATCAACGTAGCTCGGGCACTGCCGGATTTGGACAAAATTGTAGGCTAATTTGATTGTTAACGGGAAAACGAACGAGACTCATTACTCCGCAATGAGAAGGCGAGATTTTAGCAGAATTCATTCTCTAAGACTCTCTAATTTGCGATTTTCCGCTTCTGTTATGCTTCCGTTTCCTCGAGAAATCCGCTTAGGAAGTTCTAAATTCGATTCATGTTCCATTTTATCGTATCTCAGGCATAATAATAGCTTTACATTCGCTATTTTCTTCTTCTTATTTTTTTTTCTATTTTATGGAAACATTTAGCAATTTTTGTTGTCATGAGCCGGTTCTGTGCGGAACGGTATGACGCAGATTACTTCGGAGACGTTTAACTCATTAAAACAATTATTTCGACTGCTTTAGCCATAATTTCCGTAAACGGTCGCGACACGAGGACTTCTCAGGGAGGTCACCCATCCTAGCCCGCTCCATCGCGCCAGAACGCTTAACATCGTGGTTTTGATTCGGCGAGAGCAGTGCCCGTGTTGACCATCGCCGACTGCTCCACACGTACTCGAGGGATATAAGAATAAACATCCCCTTCAATGTCGGGTGCGATCATACCAGCACTAATGCTCCGGATCCCATTAGAACTCCGAAGTTAAGCGTGCTTGGGCGAGAGCACTACTAGCATGTGTGACCCCATGGGAAGTCCTCGTGTTGCACCCCTTTTCGTGTTTTTCTATTTTTGATTGATTACTTGTTGACGGACGATTTTCGGCTCAAATCAACTGAATCTCGATCGAGACCAGATAAGACATGTGAAATCAACGTAGCTCGGGCAATGCCGGATTTGGACAAAATTTTAGCCTAATTTGATTGTAAACGGGCAAACGAACGAGACTCATTACTCCGCAACGAGGTGGCGAGATTTTAGCCGAATTCCTTCTCTAAGACCCTCTAATTTGCGATTTTCCGCTTCTTTTAAGCTTTCATTTCCTCGAGAAATCCACTTAGGAAGTTCGAAATTCGATTCCGGTTCCATTTTATCGTATCCCAAGCATAATAATAGCTTTACATTCGCTATTTTCTTCTTCATATTTTTTTTTCTATTTTCTGGGAACGTTTAGCGATTTTTTTTGTCGTGAGCCGGTTCTGTACGGAAGGGTATGACGGAGATTACTCCGGAGACAGTTAGTTCATTAAAAACAATTATTTCGACTGTTTTAGCACAGTTTACGTAAACGGTCACGACACGAGGACTGCCCAGGGTGGTCAACCATCCTAGCTCTGCCATCGAGCTAGAACGCTTAACTTAATGGTTCTGATTGGGCGAGAGCAGTGCCGCGTGTTGTCCATCGCCGCCCGCTCCACACGTACTCGAGGGATATAAGAATAAACATCCAACTCAATGTCGGGTGCGATCATACCAGCACTAATGCACCGGATCCCATCAGAACTCCGAAGTTAAGCGTGCTTGGGCGAGAGCAGTACTAGGTTGGGTGACCCCCTTGGAAGTCCTCGTGTGTCACCCCTTTTCGTGTTTTTATATTTTTTATTACTTGTTGACAGACGATTTTCTGCTCAAATCATCTTAATCTCGATCGAGACCAGATAAGACATGTGAAATCAACGTAGCTCGGGCACTGCCGGATTTGGGCAAAATTGTAGGCTAATTTGATTGTAAACGGGCAAACGAACGAGACTCATTTCTCCACAATGAGCTGGCGAGATTTTAGCCGAATTCATTCACTAAGACCCTCTAATTTGCGATTTTTCGCTTCTGTTAAGCTTCTGTTTCCTCGAGAAATCCGCTTAGGAAGTTCGAAATTCGATTCCGGTTCCATTTTATCGTATCTCATGCATAATAATAGCTTTATCTTCGCTATTTTCTTCTTCTTATTTTTTTTCTATTTTCTAGGAACATTTAGCGATTTTTGTTGTCGTGAGCCGGTTATGTGTAGAAGGGTATGACGCAGATTACTCTGGAGACGGTTAAATCATTAAAAACAATTATTTCGAGCTTAACTTCATGGTTCTGATTGGGCGAGAGCAGTGCCGCGTGTTGTCCATCGCCGCCCGCTCCACACGTACTCGAGATATATAAGAATAAAAATCCCAGTCAATGTCGGGTGCGATCATACCAGAACTAATGCACCGGATCCCATCATAACTCCGAAGTTAAGCGTGCTTGGGCGAGAGCAGTACTAGGATGAGTGACTCCCTGGGAAGTCCTCGTGTTGAACACCTTTTCGTGTTTTTCTATTTTTGATTACTTGTTGACAGACGATTTTCGTCTCAAATCATCTGAATCTCGATCGAGACCAGATATGACATGTGAAATCAACATAGCTCGGGCACTGACTCATTACTCCGCAATAAGCGGGGCGAGATTTTAGCCGAATTCCTTCTCTAAGACCCTCTAGTTTGCGATTTTCCCCTTGTTTTAAGCTTTCGTTTCCTCGAGAAATCCGCTTAGGAAGTTCGAAATTCGATTCATGTTCCATTTTATCGTATCACAAGCATAAAAATAGCTTTACATTCGCTATTTTCTTTTTCTTATTTTTTTTTCTATTTTCTGGGAACATTTAGCGATTTTTGTTGTCGTGAGCCGGTTATGTGCGGAAGGGTACGACGCAGATTATTCTGGAGACGGTTAACTCATTAAAAACAATTATTTCGACTATTTTAGCCATAGTTTACGTAAACGATCGCGACACGAGGACTTCCCAGGGAGGTCACCCATTCCAGCTCTGCCATCACGCCAGAACGCTTAACTTCATGGTTCTGATTGGGCGAGATATAAGAATAAAAATCGCACTCAATGTAACTGCCGGATTTTGACAAAATTGTAGCCTAATTTGATTGTAAACGGGCAAACGAACGAGACTCATTACTCCGCATTGAGCTTGCGAGATTTTAGCCGAATTCATTCTCTAAGACCCTCTAATTTGCGATTTTCCGCTTCTGTTAAGCTTCTGTTTACTCGAGAAATCCGCTTAGGTAGTTCGAAATTCGATTCATGTTGCATTTTATCGTATCTTAGATATAAAAATAGCTTTACATTCGCTATTTTTTTCTTCTTATTTTTTTTCCTATTTTCTTGTACACATTTAGCGATTTTTGTTGTCGTGAGCCGGTTCTGTGCGGAAGCGTATGACGCAGATTACTCCGGAGACGGTTAACTCATTAAAAACAATTATTTCGAGCTTAACTTCATGGTTCTGATTGGGCGAGAGCAGTGCCGCGAGTTGTCCATCGCCGCCTGCTCCACACGTACTCGAGAGATATAAGAATAAAAATCCCACCCAATTTCGGGTGCGATAATACCAGAACTAATGCACCGGATCCCATCAGAACACTGAAGTTAAGCGTGCTTGGGCGAGAGCTGTACTAGGATGAGTGACCCCCTGGGAAGTCCTCGTGTTGCATCCCTTTTCGTGTTTTTCTATTTTTGATTACTTGTTGACAGACGATTTTCGGCTCAAATCATCTGAATCTCGATCCAGACCAGATAAGACATGTGAAATCAACGTAGCTCGGGAAGTGCCGGATTTTGACAAAATTGTAGCCTAATTTGATTGTAAATGGGCAAACGAACGAGACTCATTACTCCGCAATGAGCTGGCGAGATTTTAGCCGAATTCCTTCTCTAATACCCTATAATTTGCGATTTTCCGCTTCTGTTAAGCTTCCGTTTCCTCGAGAAATCCGCTTAGGAAGTTCGAAATTCGATTCCTGTTCCATTTTATCGTATCTCAAGCATAATAATAGCTTTACATTCGCTATTTTCTTCTTCTTATTTTTTTTCTATTTTCTGGGAACATTTAGAAATTTTTGTTGTCGTGAGCCGGTTCTGTGCGGAAGAGTATGACGCAGATTACTCCGGAGACGGTTAACTCATTAAAAACAATTATTTCGACAGTTTTAGCCATAATTTACGTAAACGATCGCGACACGAGGACTTCCCAAGGAGGTCACCCATCCTAGCTTTGCCATCGCGCCAGAACGCTAACTTCATGGTTCTGATTGGGCGATAGCAGTGCCGCGTGTTGTCCATCGCCTCTCGCTCCACACGTACTCGAGGGATATAAGAATAAATATCGTTGTCAATGTTGGGTGCAATCATACCAGCACTAATGCACCGGATCCCATCAGAATTCCGAAGTTAAGCGTGCTTGGGCGAGAGTAGTACTAGGATGGGTGACTCCTTGGGAAGTCCTGGTATTGCACCCCTTTTCGTGTTTTTCTTTTTTTTATTACTTGTTGACAGACGATTTTCGACTCAAATCATCTGAATCTCGATCGGGACAAGATAAGACATGTGATATCAACGTAGCTCGGGCACTGCCGGATTTGGACAAAATTGTAGGTTAATTTGATTGTAAACGGGCAAACGAACGAGACTCATTACTCCGCAACAAGGTGACGAGATTTTAGCCGAATTCCTTCTCTAAGACCCTCTAATTCACAATTTTTCGCTTCCCTTAAGCTTGCGTTTCCGCGAGAAATCCGCTTAGGAAGTTCGAAATTCGATTCCGGTTCCATTTTATCGTATCCCTGGCCTAATAATAGCTTTACATTCGCTATTTTCTTCTTCTTATTTTTTTTCTATTTTCTTGGAACATTTAGCAATTTTTGTTGTCGTGAGCCGGTTGTGTGCGGAAGGGTATTACGCAGATTACTCCGGAGACGGTTAACTCATTAAAAACAATTATTTCGACTGTTTTAGCCATAATTTACGTAAATGGTCGCGACACGAGGTTTTCCCAGGGAGGTCAACCATCCTAGCTCTGCCATCGCGCCAGAACGCTTAACTTCATGGTTCTGATTGGGCGAGAGAAGTGCCGCGTGTTGTCAATCGCAGCCCGCTCCATACGTACTCGAGGGATATAAGAATAAACATCCCAGTCAATGTCTGGTGCGATCATACCAGCACTAATGCACCGGATCCCATCAGTACTAGGATGGATGACGCCCTGGGAAGTCCTCGTGTTACACCCCTTTTCATTTTTTCTAATTTTGATTACTTGTTGACAGACGATTTTAGGCTCAAATCATCTGAATCTCGAACGGGACCAGATAAGACATGTGAAATAAAAGCAGGTCGGGCATTGCCGGATTTGAACAAAATTGTAGGCTAATTTGATTGTAAACGGGCAAACGAACGAGACTCGTTACTCCGCAATGAGCTAGCGAGAGTTTAGCCGAATTCTTTCTTTAAGACCCTCTAATTTGCAATTTTCCGCTTCTGTTAAGCTTCCGTTTCCTCGAGAAATCCGCTTAGGAAGTTCGAAATTCGATTCCTGTTCCATTTTATCGTATATCAGGCATAATAATAGGTTTACATTCGCTATTTTCTTCTTCTTATTTTTTTTTCTATTTTCTGGGAACATTTAGCGATTTTTATTGTCGTGAGCCGGTTCTGTGCAGAAGGGTATGACGCAGATTACTCCGGAGACGGTTAACTCATTAAAAACAATTATTTCGAATGTTTTAGCCATAATTTATGTAAACGGTCGCGACACGAGGAATTTCCAGGGAGGTCACCCATCCTAGCTCTGCCATCGCGCCAGAACGCTTATTTTCATGGTTCTGATTGGGCAATAATAGTGCCGTGTGTTGTCCATCGCCGCCCGCTCCACACGTACTCGAGGGATATAAGAATAGACATCCCACACAATGTCGGGTGCGATCATACAAGCACTAATGCACCAGATCCCATCAGAACTCCAAAGTTAAGCATGCTTGGGCGAGAGCAGTACTAGAACGGGTGACCCCCTGGGAAGTCCTCGTGTTGCACCCCTCTTCGTGTTTTTCTATTTTTGATTACTTATTGACAGACGATTTTTGGCTCAAATCTTCTGAATCTCGATCGAAACCATATAAGACATGCGAAATCAACGTATATCGGACTTTGCTGGATTTGGACAAAATTGTAGGCTAATTTGATTGTAAACGGGCAAACGAACGAGACTCAATACTCCGCAACGAGGTGGCGAGTTTTAGCCGAATTCCTTCTCTAAGACCCTCTAATTTGCTATTTTCCATTTCTGTTAAGCTTCTGTTTCCTTGAGAAATCCGCTTAGTGAGTTCATAATTCGATTCCGGTTCCATTTTATCGTATCCCACTCAATGTCGGGTGCGATCATACCAGCACTAATGCACTGGATCTCAGCAGAACTCCGAAGTTAGGCGTGCTTGGGCGAGAGCAGTACTAGGATGGGTGACCCCCTAGGAAGTCCTCTTGTTGCACCTATTTTTCGTGTTTTTCTATTTTTGATTACTTGTTGACAGACGATTTTTCATTTCAAATTATCTGAATCTCGATCGGGACCAGATAAGACATGGGAAATAAACGTAGCTCGGGCACTGCCGGAATTGGACAAAATTGTAGGCTAATTTTATTGTAAACGGGCAAAAGAACGAGACTTATTACTCCGCAACGAGGTGGCGAGATTTTAGCCTAATTCCATCTCTAAGTCCCTCTAATTTGAGATTTTCTGCTTCTGTTAAGTTTCCGTTTTCTCGAGAAATCCGCTTAGAAAGTTCAAAATTCGATTCTGGTTTCATTTTATCGTATCTCATGCATAATAATAGCTTTACATTCGCTATTTTCCTATTCTTATTTTTTTCTATTTTTTAGTAACATTTAGCAATTTTTGTTGTCGTGAGCCGGTTCTGTGTAGTAGGGTATGACGCAGATTACTTCGGAGACGGTTAACTCATTAAAAACAATAATTTCGACTGTTTTAGCCCTAATTTACGTAAACGGTCCAGACACGAGGACTTCCAAGGGAGGTCACCCATCTTAGCTCTGCCGTCGCGCCAGAACGCTTAACTTCATAGTTATGATTGGGCGAGAGCAGTGCCGCGTGTTGTCCATCGCCGCCCGCTCCACACGTACTCGAGGGATATAAGAATAAACATCCCACTCAATGTCAGGTGCGATCATACCAGCACTAATGCACCAGATCCCATCAGAACTCCGAAGTTAAGCGTGCTTGGGCGAGAGCAGTACTAGGATGGGTGACTCCCTGTGAAGCCCTATTGTTGCACCCTTTTTCGTGCCCTTTTCGTGTTTTTCTATTTTTGATTACTTGTGGACAGACGATTTGGGCTCAAATCATCTGAATCTCGATCGGGACCAGATAAAACTTCTGAAATCAGCGTAGCTCGGGCTATGCCGGATTTTGACAAAATTGTAGGCTAATTTGATTGTAAACGGGCAAACGAACGAGACTCATTGCTCCGCAATGAGCTGGTGAGATTTTAGTTGAATTTTTTCTCTAGGACCCTCTAATTTGCGATTTTCCGCTTCTTTTAAGCTTCTGTTTCCTTGAGAAATCAGCTTAGGAAGTTCGAAATTCGATTACTGTTCCATTTTATCGTATCCCAATTATAATAATATCTTTAAATTCGCTATTTTCTTCTTCCTATTTTTTTTTTCTATTTTCTGGGAACATTTAGCGATTTTTGTTGTCGTGAGCCGGTTCTGTGCGGAAGGGTATGACGCATATTACTCCGGAGACGGTTAACTCATTAAAAACAATTATTTCGACTGTTTTAGCGATAATTTAAGTAAACGGTCGCGACACGAGGTCTTCCCAAAGAGGTCACCCATCCTAGCTCTTCCGTCGCGCCAGAACGCTTAACTTCATCGTTCTAATTGGGCGAGAGCAGTGCCACGTGTTTTCCATCGCCGCCCGCTCCACACGTACTCGAGAGATATAAGAATAAACATCCCACTCAATGTCGGATGCGATCATACTAGCATTAATGCACTGGATCCCATCAGAACTCCGAAGTTAAGCGTGCTTGGGCGATAGCAGTACTAGGATGGGTGACCCGACCCCCTAGGAAGTCCTCGTGTTGCACCCCTTTTCGTGTTTTTTTATTTTTGATTACTTGTTGACAGACGATTTTCGGCTCAAATCATCAGAATCTCGGTCGGGACCAGATAAGACATGTGAAATCAACGTAGCTTGGGCACTGCCGGATTTTGACAAAATTGTGGCCTAATTTGATTGTAGACGGGCAAACGAACGAGACTCATTCCTTCGCAATGAGCTGGCGAGATTTTAGCCGAATTCCTTCTCTAAGACCCTCTAATTTGCGATTTTCCGCTTCTGTTAAGCTTCCGTTTCCTCGAGAAATCCGCTTAGGAAGTTCGAAATTAAATTCCGGTTCCATTTTATCTTATCTCAAGCATAATAATAGCTTTACATTCGTTATTTTCTTATTCTTAATTTTTTTCTATTTTCTGTGAACATTTAGCGATTTTTGTTGTCGTGAGCCGGTTCTGTGCGGAAGGGTATGACGCAGATTACTCCGGAGACGGTTAACTCATTAAAAACAATTATTTCGACTGTTTTAGCCATAATTTACATAAACAATCGCGACACGAGGACTGCCCACGAGGACGCCAGAACGCTTAACTTCATGGTTCTGATTGGGCGAGAGAAGTGCCGCGTGTTGTCCATCGCCGCCCGCTCCACACGTACTCGAGGGATATAAGAATACACATCCCACTCAATGTCGGGTGCGATCATACCAGCACTAATGCACTAAGAGATCATACGAGCCTCATTACTCCGCAACGAGCTGGCGAGATTTTAGCCGAATTCATTCTATAAGACCCTCTAATTTGCGATTTTCCGATTCTGTTAATCTTCCGTTTCCTTGAGAAATCTTCTAAGAAAGTTTGAAATTCGATTTCGGTTCCATTTTATAGTATACCAAGCATAATAATAGCTTTACATTCGCTATTTTCTTTTTCTTATTTTTTTCTATTTTCTGGGAACATTTAGCGATTTTTATTGTCGTGAGCCGGTTCTGTGCAGAAGGATATGACGAAGATTACTCCGGAAATGGTTAACTCATTAAAAACAATTATTTCGAATGTTTTAGCCATAATTTACGTAAACGGTCGCGACACGAGGACTGCCCAGGGAGGTCACCAATCCTAGCTCTGCCATCGCGCCAGAAGGCTTAACTTCATGGTTTTTATTGGGCGAGAGCAGTACCGCGTGTTGTCCATCGCCGCCTGCTCCACACGTACTCGAGGGATATAAGAATAAAAATCCCACTCAATGTCGGGTGCGATCATACCAGCACTAATGCACCAGATCCCATCAGAACTCCGAAGTTAAGTATGCTTGGGCGAGAGCAGTACTATTTTTGGTTTCTTGTTGACATACGATTTTTGGCTCAAATCATCTGAATCTCGATCAGGACCAGATAAGACATGTGAAATTAACGTAGCTCGGGCACTGCCAGATTTGAACAAAATTGTAGCCTAATTTGATTGTAAACGGGCGAACGAACGAGACTCATTACTCCGCGATGATTTGAAAAGATTTCACCCGAATTTCTTCTCTAAGACACTCTAATTTGAGATTTTTCGCTTCTGTTAAGATTCCGTTTCCTCGAGAAATCCGCTAAGGAAGTTTGAAATTCGATTCTGGTTCCATTTTATCGTATCTCAGGCATAATAATGGCTTTACATTCGCTATTTTCTTATTCTTATTTTTTTTTCTATTTTCTGGGAACATTTAGCGATTTTTGTTGTCGTGAGCCGGTACTGTGCGGAAGGGTATAACGCAGATTACTCTGAAGACGGTTAACTCATTAAAAACAATTATTTCGACTGTTTTATCTATAATTGACGTAAACGGTCGCGACACGAGGACTTCCCAGGGAGGTCACCCAACCTAGCTCTTCCATCGCGCTAGAACGCTTAACTTCATTGTTCTGATTGGGCGAGAGCAGTGCCGCGTGTTGTCCATCGCCGCCCGCTCCACACGTACTCGAGGGATATAAGAATAAAAATACCACTTAATGTCGGGTGCGATCATACCAGCACTAATGCACCGGATCCCATCAGAACTCCAAAGTTAAGCATGCTTGGGCGAGAGCAGTACTAGAATGGGTGACCCCCTTGGAAGTTCTAGTGTTGCACCCCTTTTCGTGTTTTTCTATTTTTGATTACTTGTTGACAGAAAATTTTCGGCTCAAATCATCTGAATCTCGATCGGGACCACATGGGAAATAAACGTAGCTCGGGCTATGCCGGATTTGGAAAAATTGTAGGATAATTTGATTGTAAACGGGCAAACGAACGAGACTCATTACTCCGCAATGAGCTGACGAGATTTTAGCCGAATTCCTTCTCTAAGACCCTCTAATTTGCGATTTTCCGCTTCTGTTAAACTTCTGTTTCCTCGAGAAATCCGCTTAGGAAGTCCGAAATTCGATTCCGGTTTCATTTTATCGTATCCCAGGCATAATAATAGCTTTACATTCGCTATTTTCTTCTTCTTAATTTTTTTTCTATTTTCTGGGAAGATTTAACGATTTTTGTTGTCCTGAGCCGGTTCTATGCGGAAGGGTATGACGCAGATTACTCCGGAGACGATTAACTCAATAAAAACAAATATTTCGACTGTTTTAGCCATAATTTACGTAAACGATCGCGACACGAGGATTTACCAGGGAGTGTCACCATCTTAGCTCTTCCATCGCGCCAGAACGCTTAACTCAATGGTTCTGATTGGGCGAGAGCAGTGGCGAGTGTTGTCCATCGCCGTCTGCTCCTACGTACTCGATGGATATAGGAATAAACATCACACTCAATGTCAAGTGCGATCATACCAGCACTAATGCACCGAATCCCATCAGAACTGCGAAGTTAAGCGTGCTTGGGCGAGAGCAGTACTAGGATGGGTGACCACGTGGGAAGTCCTCGTGTTGCACCCCTTTTCGTGTTTTTCTATTTTTGATTACTTGTTGACAGACGATTTTCGGCTCAAATCATCTGAATCTCGATCGGGACCAAATAAGACATGTGAAATCAACGTAGCTCGGGCACTGCCGGATTTTGACAAAATTGTAACCAAATTTGATTGTTCCGCAATGAGCTGGCGAGATTTTAGCCGAATTCCGTTTCCTCGAGAAATCCGTTTAGGAAGTTCGAAATTCGATTTCGGTTCCATTTTATCTTATCTCAGGCATAATAATAGCTTTACATTCGTTATTTTCTTATTCATAATTTTTTTCTATTTTCTGGGAACATTTAGCAATTTTTGTTGTCGTGAGCCGGTTCTGTGCGTAAGGGTATGACGCAGATTACTCCGGAGACGGTTAACTCATTAAAAACAATTATTTCGACTGTTTTATCCATAATTTACGTAAACGGTCGCGACACGAGGACTTTCGAGGGAGGTCACCCATCCTAGCTCTGCCATCGTGCCAGAACGCTTAACTTCATGGTTCTGATTGGCCGAGAGAAGTGCCACGTGTGGTCCATCGCCGTCCGCTCCACACGTACTCGAGGGATATAAGAATAACAATCCCACTAAATTTCGAGTGCGATTATACCAGCAATAATGCACCGGATCCCATCAGAACACCGAAGTTAAGCGTGCTTGGGCGAGAGCAGTACTAGGGTGGGTGACCCCCTTGGAAGTCCTCGTGTTGCACCCATTTTCGTGTTTTTCTATTTTTGATTACTTGTTGACAGACGATTTTTGGCTCAAATCATCTGAATCTCGATCGGGACCAGATAAGACATGTGAAATCAACGTAGATCGGGCACTGCCGGATTTGGACAAAATTGTAGGCTAATTTGATTGTAAACGGGCAAACGAACGAGACTCAACACTCCGCAACGAGGTGGCGAGATTTTAGCCTAATTCCTTCTCTAAGACCCTCTAATTTGAGATTTTCAGCTTCTGCTAGGCTTCCGTTTCCTCGAGAAATCCACTTAGGAAGTTCGAAATTCGATTCCAGATCCATTTTATCGTATCTCATGCATAATAATAGCTTTACATTCGCTATTTTCTTCTTCTTATTTTTTTCTATTTTCTGGGAACATTTAGCAATTTTTATTGTCGTGAGCCGGTTCTGTGCGGAAGTGTATGATACACATTAGTCTGGAGACGGTTAACTCATTAAAAACAAATATTTCGACTGTTTTAGCCATAATTTACGTAAACGATCACGACACGAAGATTTACCAGGGAGTGTCACCCATCCTAGCTCTTCCATCGCGCCAGAACGCTTAACTTCATGGTTCTTATTGGGCGAGAGCAGTGCCGAGTGTTGTCCATCGCCGCCCGCTCCTATGTACTCAAGGGATATAAGAATAAACTTCCCACTCAATGTCGGGTGCGATCATACCAGCACTAATGCTCCGGATCCCATCAGAACTCCGAAGTTAAGCGTGCTTGGGCGAGAGGAGTACTAGAATGGGTGACGCCTTGGAATTCCTCGTGTTACACTCCTTTTCGTGTTTTTCTATTTTTGATTATTTGTTTACAGACGATTTTTGGCTCAAATCATCTGACTCTCGATCGGGACCAGATAAGACATGGGAAATCAACGTAGCTCGGGCACTGCCGGATTTTGACAAAATTGTAGGCTAATTTGATTGTAAACGGGCAAACGAACGAGACTCTTTACTCCGCAACGAGGTGGCGAGATTTTAGCCTAATTCCTTCTCTAAGACCCTCTAATTTCAGAATTTAAGCTTCTGTTAGGCTTCCGTTTCCTCGAGAAATACGCTTAGAAAGTTTGAAATTCGATTCCGATTTCATTTTATCATATCCCAGGCATAATAATAGCTTTACATTCGCTATTTTCTTCTTCTTAATTTTTTTTATTTTATAGGAACATTTAGCGATTTTTGTTGTCGTGAGCCGGTTCTGTGCGAAAGGTTATGACGCATATTACTCCGGAGACGGTTAACTCATTAAAAACAAATATTTCGACTGTTTTGGTCATAATGTACGTAAACGATCGCGACACGAGGATTTACCAGGGAGTGTCACCAATCCTAGCTCTTCCATTGCGCTAGAACGCTTAACTTCATGGTTCTTATTGGGCGAGAGCAGTGCCGAGTGTTGTCCATCGCGCCCGCTCCTACGTACTCAAGGGATATAAGAATAAACTTCCCACTCAATGTCGGGTGCGATCATACCAGCACTAATGCGCCGGATCCCATCAGAACTCCAAAGTTAAGCGTGCTTGGGTGAGAGCAGCACTAGGATGGGTGACCCCTTGTGAAGTCCTCATGTAGCACCCCTTTTCATGTTTTTCTATTTTTAATTACTTGTTGACAGACGATTTTCTGCTCAAATCATCTGAATCTCGATCGGGACCAGATAAGACATGTGAAATCAACGTAGCTCGGGCACTGCCGGATTTTGACAAAATTGTAAACTAATTTGATTGTAAATGGGCAAACGAACGAGACTTATTACTCCGCAATGAGCTGACGAGATTTTAGCCGAATTCCTTCTCTAAGACCCTCTAATTTGCGATTTTCTGCTTCTGTTAAGCTTCTGTTTCCTCGAGAAATCCGCTTAGGAAGTTCGAAATTCGATTCCGGTTCCATTTTATCTTATCTCAGGCATAATAAGAGCTTTACATTCGTTATTTTCTTTTTCTTAATTTTTTTCTATTTTCTGGGAACATTTAGCGATTTTTGTTGTCGTGAGCCGGTTCTGTTCGGTAGGGTATGACGCAGATTACTCCGGAGACGGTTAACTCATTAAAAACAATTATTTCGACTGTTTTATCCATAATTTACGTAAACAGTCGCGACACAAGGACTTCTGAGAGAGGTCACCCATCCTAGCTCTGCCATCATGCCAGAACGCTTAACTTCATGGTTCTGATTGGGCAAGAGAAGTGCCGGGTGTTGTCCATCGCCGTCCGCTCCACACGTACTCGAGGGATATAAGAATAAAAATCCAACTGAATGTCGAGTGCGATTATACCAGCACTAATGCACCAGATCCCATCAGAACCCCGAAGTTAAGCGTGCTTGGGCGACAGCAGTACTAGGATGGGTGACCCATAAAGAAGTCCTCGTGTTGCACCCCTTTTCGTGTTTTTCTATTTTTGATTACTTGTTGACAGACGATTTTCGGCTCAAATCATCTGAATCTCGATCGGGACAAAATGAGACATTCTTTTTTTTTCTATATTCTGGGAACATTTAGCGATTTTTGTTGTTGTGAGCCGGTTCTGTGCGGAAGGGTATGACTCAGATTACTCCGGAGACGATTAACTAATAAAAAACAATTATTTCGACTGTTTTAGCCATAATTTAAGTAAACGATCGCGACACGAGGACTTCCCAGGGAGGTCACCCATCCTAGCTCTTCCATCGCGCCAGAACGCTTAACTTCAAGGTTTTGATTGAGCGAGAACAGTGCCGCGTGTTGTCCATCGCCGCCCGCTCCACACGTACTCGAGGTATATAAGAATACAAATCCCTCTCAATGTCGGGTGCGATCATACCAGCACTAATGCACCGGATCCCATCAGAACTCCGAAGTTAAGCGTGCTTGGGCGAGAGCAGTACTATTATGGGTGAGCCGCTTCTGTACGGAAGGGTATGACACAAATTAGTCCGGAGACGTTTAACTCATTAAAAACAATTATTTCGACTGTTTTACCTATAATTTACGTAAGGAGTCGTGACACGAGGACTTCCCAGGGAGGTCACCCATCCTAGCTCTACCATCGCACCAGAACGCTTAACTTTATGGTTCTGATTGGACGAGAGCAGTGGCACGCGTGTTGTCCATCGCCGCCAGCTCCACACGTACTCGAGAGCAGTACTAGGATGGGTGACCCCCTTGGAAGTCCTGGGGTTTTACCCCTTTTTGTGTTTTTCTATTATTGATTACTTGTTGACAGACGATTTTCGGCTCAAATCATCTGAATCTCGGTCGGGACCAGATTAGACATGTGAAATCAACGTAGATCGGGCACTGCCGGATTTGGACAAAATTGTAGGCTAATTTGATTGTAAACGGGCAAACGAACGAGACTCATTACTCCGCAATGAGCTGGCGAGATTTTAGCCGAATTCCTTCTCTAAGACCCTCTAATTTGCGATTTTCCGCTTCTGTTAATTATCCGTTTCCTAATGAAATCCGCTTAGGAAGTTCGAAATTCGATTCATGTTCCATTTTATCATATCCCAGGCATAATATAAGCTTTACCTTCGCTATTTTCTTCTTCTTATTTTTTTTTGTATTTTTGGGAACATTTAGCAATTTTTGTTGTCGTGAGCCGGTTCAGTGCGGAAGGGTATAACGTAGATTACTCCGGAGACGGTTAACTCATTAAAAATAATTATTTCGACTATTTAGCCATAATTTACGTAAACGGTCGCGACACGAGGACTGCCCAGGGAGGTTACCCATCCTAGCTCTGCCATCGCGCCAGAACGCTTAACACTTAATTTCGTTTCCTCGAGAAATCCACTTAGGTAGTTCAAAATTTGATTCCGTTTCCATTTTATCGTATCCCAGGCATAATAGTAGCTTTACATTCGACTCTTTTAGTCATAATTTAAAAAACAATTATTTCGACTCTTTTAGTCATAATTTACATACACGGTCGCGACAAGAGGTTTGCCCAGGGAGGTCACCCATCCTCGCTCTGCCATCGCGCCTGAACGCTTAACTTCATGGTTTTGATTGGGCGAGAGAAGTGCCGCGTGTTGTCTATCGCCGCCCGCTCCACATGTACTCGAGGGATATAAGAATAAACATCCCACTCAATGTCGGGTGCGATCACACCAGCACTAATGCACCGGATCCCATCAGAACTCCGAAGTTAAGCGTTCTTGGCGAGTGCAGTACTATGATGGGTGACCCCCTGGGAAGTCCTCGTGTTGCACCCCTAATCGTGTTTTTTTATTTTTGATTGCTTGCTGACAGACTATTTTCGGTTCAAATAATCTGAATCTCTATCGGGACCAGATAAAACATGTGAAATCAACGTAGCTCGAGAAATGCCGGATTTGGACAAAATTGTACACTAATTTGATTGTAAACGGGCAAAGGAACGAGACTCATTGCGATTTTCTGCTTCTGTTAAGTTTCCGTTTCCTCGAGAAATTCGCTTAGGAAGTCGAAATTCGATTCCATTTCCATTTTATCGTATCCCAGGCATAATAATAGCATTACATTCGCTATTTTCTTCTTATTATTTTTTTTTATTTTCTGGGAACATTTAGCGATTTTTGTTGTATTGAGCCGGTTATGTGCGGAAGGTTATGACGCAGATTACTCCGTAGACAGTTAACTCATTAAAAACAATTATTTCGACTGTTTTAGCCATAATTTACGTAAACGGTCGCGACACGAGGACTTCCCTGGGAGGTCACCCATCCTAACTCTGCCATCAGCTAGAACGCTTAACTTCATGGTTCTGATTGGGCTAGAGCAGTGCCGCGTATTGTCCATCGCCGCCTGCTCCACACGTACTCGAGGATATAAGAATAAACATCCCACTCAATGTTGGGTGCGATCGTACCAGCCCTAATGCACCAGATCCCATCGGAACTCTGAAGTTAAGCGTGATTGGGCGAGAGCAGTACTAGGATGTCCTTGTTTTGCAACCCTTTTCGTGTTTTTATATTTTTGATTACTTGTTGACTGACGATTTTCGGCTCAAATCATCTGAATCTCGATCGGGACCAGATAAGACATGTGAAATAAACGTAGCTCGGGCACTGCCGGATTTGGACAAAATTGTAGGCTAATTTGATTGTAAACGGGCAAACGAACGAGACTCATCACTCCGCAACGAGGTTGCGAGATTTTAGCCGAACTCCTTCTCTAAGACCCTCTAAATTGCGATTTTCCGCTTTTGTTAAGCTTTTGTTTTCTCGAGAAATCAGCTTAGGAAGTCCGAAATTCGATTCCGGTTCCATTTTATAGTATCCCAGGCATAATAATAGCTTTACATTCGTTATTTTCTTCTTCTTATTTTTTTCTATTTTCTGGGAACATTTAGCGATTTTTGTTGTCGTGAGCCGGTTCTGTGCGGAAGGGTATGACACAGATTACTCCGGAAATGGTTAACTCAGTAAAAACAATTATTTCGACTGTTTAAGCCATAATTTACGTAAACGGTCGGAGGTCACCCATCCTAGCTCTTCCATTGCGACAGAACGCTTTACTTCATGGTTCTGATTGGGCTTGAGCAGTGCCGAGTGTTGTCCATCGCCGCCCGCTCCACACGTACTCGAGAGATATAAGAATAAACATCCTACTCAATGTCGGGTGCGATCATACCAGCACTAATGCACCGCATCCCATCAGAACTCCGAAGTTAAGCGTGCTTGGGCGAGAGCAGTACTAGGTTGGGTGACCCCCTTGGAAGTCCTCGTGTGTCACCCCTTTTCGTGTTTTTCTATTTTTGATTACTCGAGAAATCCGCTAATAAAGTCCGAAATTCGATTCCGGTTCCATTTTATCGTATCCCAGGTATAATAATAGCTTTACATTCGCTATTTTCTTCTTCTTTTTTTCTATTTTCTGGGAACATTTAGCCATTTTTGTTGTCGTGAGTCGGTTCTGTGCGGAAGGGAATGATGCAGAGTACTCCGGAGACGGTTAACTTTTTAAAAAAAATTATTTCGACTGTTTTAGCCATAATTTACGTAAACGGTCGCGTCACGAGGACTTCCAAGGAAGGTCACCCATCCTAGCTCTGCCATCGCGCGAGAAAGCTTAACTTCATGGTTCTGATTGGGCCAGAGCAGTGCCGCGTGTTGTGCATCGTCGCCCGCTCCACACGTACTCGAGAGATATAAGAAGAATAAACATCCCACTCAATGTCGGGTGCAATCATACCAGCACTAATGCACCGGATCCCATCAGAACTCCGATGTTAAGCGTGCTTGGGCAAGAGCAGTACTAGGCTGGGTGACCCCTTGGAAGTCCTCGTGTTGCACCCCTTTTCGTGATTTTCTATTTTTGATTACTTGTTGACAGCCAATTTTCGGCTCAAATCATCTGAATCTCGATCGTGACCAGATAAGGCATGTGAAATCAACGTAGCTCGGGAACTGCCGGATTTGGACAAAATTGTAGGCTAATTTGATTGTAAACGGGCAAACGGACGAGACTCATTACCACGCAATTAGCTGACGAGATTTTAGCCGAATTCCTTCTCTAAGACCCTCTAATTTGCGATTTTCTGCTTTTGTTAAGCTTCCGTTTCATCGAGAAATCCGCGTAGGAAGTTCGAAATTCGATTCCGGTTCCATTTTATCGTATCCCAGGCATAATAATAGCTTTACATTTGCTATTTTCTTCTTCTTAATTTTTTCTATTTTCTGGGAACATTTAGCGATTTTTGTTGTCGTGAGCCGGTTCTGTGCGGCAGTGTATGAGGTAGATTACTCCGGATTCGATTAACTCATTAAAAACAATTATTTCGACTGTTTTAGCCATAATTTACGTAAACGGTCGCGACACGAGGACTTCCCTGGGAGGTCACCCATCATAGCTCTGCCATCGCGCTAGAACGCTTAACTTCATGGTTCTTATTGGGAGAGAGCAGTGCCGCGTGTTGTCCATCGCCGCCCGCTCCACACGTACTCGAGGGATATAAGAATAAAAATCCCACTCAATGTCGGGTGCGATCATACCAGCACTAATGCACCGGATCCCATCAGAACTCTGAAGTCAACCGTGCTAGGGCTAGAGCAGTACTAGGATTGGTGACCCCCTGGGAAGTCCTCATGTTGCACCTCTTTTCGTGTTAATTTATTTTTGATTACTTGTTGACAGACGTTTTTCGGCTCAAATCATCTGAATCTCGATCGGGACTAGATAAGACATGTGAAATCAACGTAGCTCGGGCAGTGCCGGATTTGGACAAAATTATTTCCTAATTTTATTGTAAACGGGCAAACAAACGAGACACATTACTCCGCAATGAGATGGCGAGATGTTAGCCGAATTTCTTCTCTAAGACCCTCTAATTTACGATTTTCCGCTTCTGTTAAGCTTCCGTTTCCTCGAGAAATCCTCTTAGAAAGTTTGAAATTCGATTCCTGTTCCATTTTATCGTATCTCAGGCATAATAATAGCTTTACATTCGATATTTTCTTCTTCTTATTTTTTTTTCTGTTTTCTGGGAACATTTAGCGATTTTTGTTGCCGTGAGCCGGTTCTGTGCGGAAGGGTATGACGCAGATTACTCCGGAGACAGTTAACTCATTAAAAACAATTATTTCTATTGTTTTAGCCATAATTTACGTAAACGGTCCCGACACGAGGACTTCCCATGGGAGGTCACCCATCCTAGCTCTGCCATCGCGCCAGAACGCAAACTTCATGGTTCTGATTGGGCGAGTGCAGTGCCGCGTGTTGTCCATCGCCGCCCGCTCCACACGTACTCAGGAGATATAAGAATAAACATTCCACTCAATGTCGGGTGCGATCATACCAGCAATAATGCACCGGATCCCATCAGAACTCCGAAGTTAAGCGTGCTTGGGCAAGAGCAGTGCAAGGATGGGTAACCCCTGGGAAGTCCTCGTGTTGCTCCCCTTTTCGTGATTTTCTATTTTTGATTACTTGTTGACAGCCGATTTTCGGCTCAAATAATCTGAATCTCGATCGGGACTAGATAAAACTTGTGAAATCAACGTAGCTCGGGCACTGCCGGATTTGGACAAAATTGTAGCCTAATTTGATTGTAAATGGGCAACGAACGAGGCTCGTTGCGGATCGAGATTTTAGCCGAATTCCTTCTCCGAAGCCCTCTAGTTTACGATTTTCCGCTTCAGTTAAGCTTCCGTTTCATCGAGAAATCCGCTTGGGAAGTTCGAAATTCGATTCCTGTTCCATTTTCTCGTATATCATGCATAATAATAGCTTTACATTCGCTGTTTTTTTCTTCTTATTTTTTTTCTATTTTCTGGGAACATTTAGCGATTTTTGTTGCCGTGAGCTGGTTCTGTGCCAAAGGGTATGTCGCAGATTACTCCGGAGACGGTTAACTCATTAAAAACAATTATTTCGACTGTTTTAGCAATAATTTGCGTATACGATCGCGACACGAGGACTTCCCAGGAAGGTCACCCATCCTAGCTTTGCCATCGCGTCAGAACGCTTAACTTCATGGTTCTGATTGGGCGAGAGCAGTGCCGCGTGTTGTCCATCGTCGCACGCTCCACACGTACTCGAAAGATATAAGAATAAAAATCGCACTCAATGTCTGGTGCGATCATACCAGCACTAATGCACTGGATCCCATCAGAACTCCGAAGTTAAGCGTGCTTGGGCGAGAGCAATACTAGGATGGGTGACCCCCTTGGAAGTCGTAGTGTTGCACCCCTTTTCGTGTTTTTCTATTTTTGATTACTTGTTGACAGACAATTTTCGGCTCAAATCATCTGAATCTCGATCGGGACCAGATAGGACATGTGAAATCAACGTAGCTCGGGCACTGCCGGATTTGGACAAAATTGTAGGCTAATTTGATTGTAAACGGGCAAACGGACAAGACTTATTGCGGACTGGCGAGATTTTAGCCGAATTTCATCTCTAAGACCCTCTAATTTGCGATTTTCCGCTTCTGTTAAGCTTCCGTTTCCTCGAAAAATCTGCTTAGGAAGTTCGAAATTCGACTCCGGTTCCATTTTATCGTATCTCAGGCATAATAATAGCTTTACATTCGCTATTTTCCTATTCTTATTTTTTTTCTATTTTCTAGAAACATTTATCGATTTTTGTTATCGTGAGCCGGTTCTGTGCGGAAGGGTATAACGCAGATTACTCTGAAGACGGTTAACTCATTAAAAACAATTATTTCGACTTTTTTAGCCATAATTTACGTAAACGGTTGCGACACGAGGACTTCCCGGTAGGTGACCCATCCTAGCTCTGCCATCGCGCCAGAACGCTTAATTTCATGGTTTTGATTGGGCGAGAGCAGTGCCGCTTGTTGTCTATCGCCGCCCGCTTCACACGTACTCGAGGGATATAAGAATAAACAACTCACTCAATGTCGGGTGCGATCATAACAGCACTAATGCACCGGATCCCATTAGAACTTCGAAGTTAAGCATGCTTGGGCGAGACTAGTACTAGGATGGGCGACCCCCTGGGAAGTCGTCGTGTTGCACCCCTTTTTGTTTTTTTCTATTTTTGATAACTTGTTGACAGACGATTTTCGGCTCAAATCATCTGAATCTCGATCGGAACCAGATAAGACATGTGAAATCAACTTGGCTCGGGCACTGCTGGATTTGGACAAAATTGTAGGCTAATTTGATTGTAAACGGGCAAACGATCGAGACTCATTACTCCGCAATGAGCTGGCGAGATTTTAGCCGAATTTCTTCTTTAAGACCCTCCAATTTGCGATTTTCCGCTTCTGTTAATCTTTCGTTTCCTCGAGAAATCTGCTTAGAAAGTCCGAAATTCGATTCCAGTTCCATTTTATCGTATCTCAGCCATAATAATAGCTTTACATTCGCTATTTTCTTATTCTTATTTTTTTTCTATTTTCTGAGAACATTTAGCGATTTTTGTTGTCGTGAGCCGGTTTTGTGCGGAAGGGTATGACGCGGATTACTCCGGAGACGGTTAACTCATTAAAAACAATTATTTCGATTGTTTTAGCCATAATTTACGTAAACGGTCGCGACACGAGGACTTCCCATGGAGGTCACCCATCCTAGCTCTGCAATCGTGCCAGAACCCTTGGGAAGTCCTCATGTTGTACCTCTGTTCGTGTTTTTCTATTTTTGATTAATTGTTGACAGACGATTTTCGGCTCAAATCATCTGAATCTCGATCTAGACCAGATAAGACATGTGAAATCAACGTAGCTAGGGCACTGTCCGATTTGGACAAAATTGTAGCATAATTTGATTGTAAACGGGCAAACGAACGAGACTCATTGCGGACTGGCGAGATTTTAGCCGAATTTCTTCTCTAAGACCCTCTAATTTGCGATTTTCCGCTTCTGTTAAGCTTCCGTTTCCTCGAGAAATCTGCTTAGGAAGTCCGAAATTCGATTCCGGTTCAATTTTATCGTATCGCAGGCATAATAATAGATTTACATTCGCTATTTTCTTATTCTTATTTTTTTTCTATTTTCTGGGAACATTTAGCGATTTTTGTTTTCGTGAGCCGGTTCTGTGCGGAAGGGTATGACGCAGATTACTCCGGAGATGCTTAACTCATTAAAAACAATTATTTCGACTGTTTTAGCTATAATTTACGTAAACGGTCACGACACGAGGACTTCCCAGGAGGTCCATCCTAGCTCTGCCATCGCGCCAGAATGCTTAACTTCATGGTTCTGATTGGGCGAGAGCAGTGCCGCGTGTTGTCCATCGCCGCCCTCTCCACTCGTACTCGAGGGATATAAGAATAAAAATCCCAATCAATGTCGGGTGCGATAATACCAGCACTAATGCACCGGATCCCATCAGAACTCAGAAGTTAAGCGTGCTTGGTCCATCCCAGTACTAGGATGGGTGACCCCCTGGGAAGTCCTCGTGTTGCACCTCTTTTCCTGTTTTTCTATTTTTGATTACTTGTTGACAGACGATTTTCGGCTCAAATCATCTGAATCTCGATTGTGACAAAATAAGACATGTGAAATCAACGTAGCTCGGGCACTGTCGGATTTGGACAAAATTGTAGACTAATTTGATTGTAAACGGGCAAACGAACGAGACTCTTTGCTCCGCAATGAGCTGGCGAGATTTTAGCCGAATTTCTTCTCTAAGACTCTCTAATTTGCGATTTTCCGCTTCTGTTAAGCTTCCGTTTCCTCGAGAAATCCGCTTAGGAAGTCCGAAATTCGATTTCGGTTCCATTTTATCGTATCTCAGGCATAATAATAGTTTTACATTCGCTATTTTCATATTCTTATTTTTTTTTTATTTTCTGGGGACATTTAGAGATTTATGTTGTCGTGAGCCGGTTCTGTGCGGAAGGAAATGACGGAGATTATTCCGGAGACGGTTAACTCATTAAAAACAATTATTTCGACTATTTTATCCATAATTTACGTAAACGGTAGCGACACGAGGACTTCCTAGGGAGGTCACCCATCCTAGCTCTGCCATCGCGCTAGAGCGCTTAACTTCATGGTTCTTATTGGGCGAGAGCAGTGCCGCGTGTTGTCCATAGCCGCCCGCTCCACACGTACTCGAGGGATATAAGAATAAACATCCCACTCAATGTCGGGTCCGATCATACAAGCACTAATGCAACGGATCCCTTCAGAACTCCGATGTTAAGCGTGCTTGGGCGAGAGCAGTACTAGGATGGGTCACCCCATGGGAAGTCCTCGTGTTGCACCCTTTTTCGTGTTTTTCTATTTTTGATTACTTGTTGACAGACGATTTTCGGCTCAAATCATCTGAATCTCGATCGGGACCATATATTTTTGATTACTTGTTGACAAACGAACGATATTTATTACCCCGCAACGAGGTGGCGAGATTTTAGCCGAATTCCTTCTCTACGACCCTTTAATTTGCGATTTTCCGCTTCTATTAAGCTTCCGTTTCCTCGAGAAATCCGCTTAGGAAGTTCAAAATTCGATTCCGGTTCCATTTTATCGTATCCCGACACAATAATAGCTTTACATTCGCTATTTTCTTCTTTTTTTTTTCTATTTTCTGGGAACATTTAGCGATTTTTGTTGTCGTGAGCCAGTTCTGAGCGGAAGGGTAAGACGGAGATTACTCCGGAGATGGTTAACTCATTAAAAACAATTATTTCGACTGTTTTAGCCATAATTTACGTAAATGGTCGCGACACGAGAACTTCCCAGGAGGTCCATCCTCGCTCTGCCATCGCGCCAGAATGCTTAACTTCATGGTTCTGATTGGGCGAGAGCAGTGCCGCGTGTTGTCCATCGCCGCCAGCTCCACACGTACTCGAGGGATATAAGAATAATTATCCCACTCAATGTCGGGTGCGATCATACCAACACTAATGCATCGGATCCCATCAGAACTTCGAAGTTCAGCGAGCTTGGACGAGAGCAGTACTAGGATGGGTGACCCCCTGGGAAGTCCTCGTGTTGAACCCCTTTTCGTGTTTTTCTATTTTTGATTACTTCTTGACAGACTATTTTCGGATCAAATCATCTGAATCTCGATCGTGACCAAAAAAGACATGTGAAATTAACGTAGCTCGGGCACTGCCTGATTTGGACAAAATTGTAGGCTAGTTTGATTGTAAACGGGCAAACGAACGAGACTCGTTGCTCCGCAATGAGGTGGAAAGATTTTAACCAAATTCCTTCTCTAAGACCCTTTAATTTGCGGTTTTCCGCTTCTGTTAAACTTCCGTTTCCTCGAGAAATCCGCTAAGGAAGTCCGAAATTCGATTCCGATTCCATTTTATCGTATCCCAAACATAATAATAGCTTTACATTCGCTATTTTCTTATTCTTATCTTTTTCTATTTTCTCGGAACATTTAGCGATTTTTATTGTCGTGAGCCGGTTCTGTGCGGAAGGAAATGACGGAGATTACTCCGGAGACGGTTAACTCATTAAAAACAATTATTTCGACTATTTTATCCATAATTTACGTAAACGGTAGCGACACGAGGACTTCCTAGGGAGGTCACCCATCCTAGCTCTGCCATCGCGCTAGAGCGCTTAACTTCATGGTTCTTATTGGGCGAGAGCAGTGCCGCGTGTTGTCCATAGCCGCCCGCTCCACACGTACTCGAGGGATATAAGAATAAACATCCCACTCAATGTCGGGTCCGATCATACAAGCACTAATGCAACGGATCCCTTCAGAACTCCGATGTTAAGCGTGCTTGGGCGAGAGCAGTACTAGGATGGGTCACCCCATGGGAAGTCCTCGTGTTGCACCCTTTTTCGTGTTTTTCTATTTTTGATTACTTGTTGACAGACGATTTTCGGCTCAAATCATCTGAATCTCGATCGGGACCATATATTTTTGATTACTTGTTGACAAACGAACGATATTTATTACCCCGCAACGAGGTGGCGAGATTTTAGCCGAATTCCTTCTCTACGACCCTTTAATTTGCGATTTTCCGCTTCTATTAAGCTTCCGTTTCCTCGAGAAATCCGCTTAGGAAGTTCAAAATTCGATTCCGGTTCCATTTTATCGTATCCCGACACAATAATAGCTTTACATTCGCTATTTTCTTCTTTTTTTTTCTATTTTCTGGGAACATTTAGCGATTTTTGTTGTCGTGAGCCAGTTCTGAGCGGAAGGGTATGACGGAGATTACTCCGGAGATGGTTAACTCATTAAAAACAATTATTTCGACTGTTTTAGCCATAATTTACGTAAATGGTCGCGACACGAGAACTTCCCAGGAGGTCCATCCTCGCTCTGCCATCGCGCTAGAATGCTTAACTTCATGGTTCTGATTGGGCGAGAGCAGTGCCGCGTGTTGTCCATCGCCGCCAGCTCCACACGTACTCGAGGGATATAAGAATAATTATCCCACTCAATGTCGGGTGCGATAATACCAACACTAATGCATCGGATCCCATCAGAACTTCGAAGTTCAGCGAGCTTGGACGAGAGCAGTACTAGGATGGGTGACCCCCTGGGAAGTCCTCGTGTTGAACCCCTTTTCGTGTTTTTCTATTTTTGATTACTTCTTGACAGACTATTTTCGGATCAAATCATCTGAATCTCGATCGTGACCAAAAAAGACATGTGAAATTAACGTAGCTCGGGCACTGCCTGATTTGGACAAAATTGTAGGCTAGTTTGATTGTAAACGGGCAAACGAACGAGACTCGTTGCTCCGCAATGAGGTGGAAAGATTTTAACCAAATTCCTTCTCTAAGACCCTTTAATTTGCGGTTTTCCGCTTCTGTTAAACTTACGTTTCCTCAAGAAATCCGCTAAGGAAGTCCGAAATTCGATTCCGATTCCATTTTATCGTATCCCAAGCATAATAATAGCTTTACATTCGCTATTTTCTTATTCTTATCTTTTTCTATTTTCTCGGAACATTTAGCGATTTTTATTGTCGTGAGTCGGTTCTGTGCGGAAGCCTATGACGCAGATTACTCCGGAGATGGTAAACTCATTATAAACAATTATTTCTACTGTTTTAGCCATAATTTACGTAAACGGTCGCGACACGAGAACTTCCCAGGGAGGTCACCCACCCTACCTCTGCAATCGCGCCAGAACGCTTAACTTCATGGTTCTGTTGGGCGAGAGCAGTGCCGCGTGTTGTCTATCGCCACCCGCTCCACTCGTACTCGAGGGATATAAGAATAAAAATCCCACTCAATGTCGGGTGCGATAATACCAGCACTAATGCATCGGATCCCATCAGAACTCAGAAGTTAAGCATGCTTGGGCGAGAGAAGTACTAGGATGGGTGACCCCCTGGGAAGTCCTCGTGTTGCACCCCTTTTCTTGTTTTTCTATTTTTGATTACTTGTTGATAGACGATTTTCGGCTCAAATCATCTGAATCTCGATTGGGACCAGATAAGACAAGTGAAATCAACGTAGCTCGGGCACTGCCGGATTTGGACAAAATTGTAACCTAATTTGATTGTAAACGGTCAAACGAACAAGCCTCATTCCTCCGCAATGAGCTGGCGAGATTTTAGCCGAATTCCTTCTCTAAGACCCTCTAATTTGCGATTTTCCGCTTCTGTTAAGCTTCCGTTTCCTCGATAAATTCGCTTAGGAAGACCAAAATTCGATTCAGGTTCCATTTTATGGTATCTCAGGCATAATAATAGCTTTACATTCACTATTTTCTTCTTCTTATTTTTTTTTCTCTTTTCTGGGAACATTTAGCGATTTTTGTGGTCGTGAGCCGGTTCTGTGCGGAAGGGTATGACACAGATCACTCCGGAGACGGTAAACTCATTAAAAACAATTATTTCGACTGTTTTAGCTATAATTTACGTAAACGGTCGTGACACGAGGACTTCCCAGAGAGGTCACCCATCCTAGCTCTGCCATCTTGCCAGAACGCTTAACTTCATGGTTCTGATTGGGCGAGAGCAGTGCTGCGTGTTGTCCATCGCCGCCCGCTCCACACGTACTCGAGGGATATAAGAATAAACATCCCACTCAATGTCGGGTGCGATCATACCAGCACTAATGCACCGAATCCAATCAGAACTGCGAAGTTAAGCGTGCTTGGGCAGGAGTGCTTGGGCGAGAGCAGTACTAGAATGGGTGACCCCCTGGGAAGTCCTCGTGTTGTACTCCTTTTCGTGTTTTTCTATTTTTGATTACTTGTTCACAGACGATTTTCGGCTCAAATCATCTGAATCTCGATCGAGACCAGATAAGACATGTGAAATCAACGTAGCTCGGGCACTGCCGGATTTGGACAAAAATGCAGGCTAATTTGATTGTAAACGGGCAAACGAACGAGACTCATTACTCCGCAATGAGCTGGCGAGATTTTGCCGAATTCCTTCTCTAAAACCCTCTAATTTGCTATTTACCGCTTATGTTAAGCTTTCGTTTCCTCGAGAAATCCGCTTAGGAAGTCCTAAATTCGATTCCGATTCCATTTTATCGTATCCCAGGCATAATAATAGCTTTTCATCCACTATTTTCTTCTTCTAATTTTTTTTCTATTTTCGAGGAACATTTAGCGATTTTTGTGGTCGTAAGTCGGTTCTGTGCAAAAGGGTATGACGCAGATTACTCCGGAGATGGTTAACTCATTAAAAACAATTATTTTGACTGTTTTAGCTATAATTTACGTAAACGGTCGCGACACGAGGACTTCCCAGGGAGGTGACCCATCCTAGCTCTGCCATCTCGCCGGAACGCTTAACTTCATGGTTCTGATTTGGCGAGAGTAGTGCCGCGTGTTGTCCATCGCCGCTCGCGCCACACGTACTCGAGGGATATAAAAATAAACATCCCACTTAATGTCGGTTGCGATCATACCAGTAATAATACACTGGATCCAATCAGAACTTCGAAGTTAAGCGTGCTTGGGCGAGAGCAGTACTAGGATGGGTTTCCCCCACTGGGAAGTCCTCGTGTTGCACCCCTTTTCGTGTTTTTCTATTTTTGATTTCTTGTTGACAGACGATTTTCGGCTCAAATCATCTGAATCACGATCGAAACCAGAAAATACATGTGAAATCAACGTAACTCGGGCACTGCCGGATTTGGACAAAATAGTAGCCTAGTTTGATTGTAAACGGGCAAACGAACGAGACTTATTACTCCGCAATGAGCTGGCGAGATTTTAGCCCAATTCCTTCTCTAAGACCCTCTAATTTGCGATTTTCCGCTTCTGTTGAGCTTCTGTTTCATCGAGAAATCCGCTTAGGAAGTCCGAAATTCGATTTCGGTTCCATTTTATCGTATCTCAGGCATAATAATAGTTTTACATTCGCTATTTTCATATTCTTATTTTTTTTTTATTTTCTGGGGACATTTAGAGATTTATGTTGTCGTGAGCCGGTTCTGTGCGGAAGGAAATGACGGAGATTACTCCGGAGACGGTTAACTCATTAAAAACAATTATTTCGACTATTTTATCCATAATTTACGTAAACGGTAGCGACACGAGGACTTCCTAGGGAGGTCACCCATCCTAGCTCTGCCATCGCGCTAGAGCGCTTAACTTCATGGTTCTTATTGGGCGAGAGCAGTGCCGCGTGTTGTCCATAGCCGCCCGCTCCACACGTACTCGAGGGATATAAGAATAAACATCCCACTCAATGTCGGGTCCGATCATACAAGCACTAATGCAACGGATCCCTTCAGAACTCCGATGTTAAGCGTGCTTGGGCGAGAGCAGTACTAGGATGGGTCACCCCATGGGAAGTCCTCGTGTTGCACCCTTTTTCGTGTTTTTCTATTTTTGATTACTTGTTGACAGACGATTTTCGGCTCAAATCATCTGAATCTCGATCGGGACCATATATTTTTGATTACTTGTTGACAAACGAACGATATTTATTACCCCGCAACGAGGTGGCGAGATTTTAGCCGAATTCCTTCTCTACGACCCTTTAATTTGCGATTTTCCGCTTCTATTAAGCTTCCGTTTCCTCGAGAAATCCGCTTAGGAAGTCCAAAATTCGATTCCGATTCCATTTTATCGTATCCCGACACAATAATAGCTTTACATTCGCTATTTTCTTCTTTTTTTTTCTATTTTCTGGGAACATTTAGCGATTTTTGTTGTCGTGAGCCAGTTCTGAGCGGAAGGGTATGACGAAGATTACTCCGGAGATGGTTAACTCATTAAAAACAATTATTTCGACTGTTTAGCCATAATTTACGTAAATGGTCGCGACACGAGAACTTCCCAGGAGGTCCATCCTCGCTCTGCCATCGCGCCAGAATGCTTAACTTCATGGTTCTGATTGGGCGAGAGCAGTGCCGCGTGTTGTCCATCGCCGCCAGCTCCACATGTACTCGAGGGATATAAGAATAATTATCCCACTCATTGTCGGGTGCGATCATACCAACACTAATGCATCGGATCCCATCAGAACTTTGAAGTTCAGCGAGCTTGGACGAGAGCAGTACTAGGATGGGTGACCCCCTGGGAAGTCCTCGTGTTGAACCCCTTTTCGTGTTTTTCTATTTTTGATTACTTCTTGACAGACTATTTTCGGATCAAATCATCTGAATCTCGATCGTGACCAAAAAAGACATGTGAAATTAACGTAGCTCGGGCACTGCCTGATTTGGACAAAATTGTAGGCTAGTTTGATTGTAAACGGGCAAACGAACGAGACTCGTTGCTCCGCAATGAGGTGGAAAGATTTTAACCAAATTCCTTCTCTAAGACCCTTTAATTTGCGATTTTCCGCTTCTGTTAAACTTTCGTTTCCTCGAGAAATCCGCTAAGGAAGTCCGAAATTCGATTCCGATTCCATTTTATCGTATCCCAAGCATAATAATAGCTTTACATTCGCTATTTTCTTATTCTTATCTTTTTCTATTTTCTCGGAACATTTAGCGATTTTTATTGTCGTGAGTCGGTTCTGTGCGGAAGCCTATGACGCAGATTACTCCGGAGATGGTAAACTCATTATAAACATTTATTTCTACTGTTTTAGCCATAATTTACGTAAACGGTCGCGACACGAGAACTTCCCAGGGAGGTCACCCACCCTACCTCTGCAATCGCGCCAGAACGCTTAACTTCATGGTTCTGTTGGGCGAGAGCAGTGCCGCGTGTTGTCTATCGCCACCCGCTCCACTCGTACTCGAGGGATATAAGAATAAAAATCCCACTCAATGTCGGGTGCGATAATACCAGCACTAATGCATCGGATCCCATCAGAACTCAGAAGTTAAGCATGCTTGGGCGAGAGAAGTACTAGGATGGGTGACCCCCTGGGAAGTCCTCGTGTTGCACCCCTTTTCTTGTTTTTCTATTTTTGATTACTTGTTGATAGACGATTTTCGGCTCAAATCATCTGAATCTCGATTGGGACCAGATAAGACAAGTGAAATCAACGTAGCTCGGGCACTGCCGGATTTGGACAAAATTGTAGCCTAATTTGATTGTAAACGGTCAAACGAACAAGCCTCATTCCTCCGCAATGAGCTGGCGAGATTTTAGCCGAATTCCTTCTCTAAGACCCTCTAATTTGCGATTTTCCGCTTCTGTTAAGCTTCCGTTTCCTCGATAAATCCGCTTAGGAAGACCAAAATTCGATTCAGGTTCCATTTTATGGTATCTCAGGCATAATAATAGCTTTACATTCACTATTTTCTTCTTCTTATTTTTTTTTCTATTTTCTGGGAACATTTAGCGATTTTTGTGGTCGTGAGCCGGTTCTGTGCGGAAGGGTATGACACAGATCACTCCGGAGACGGTAAACTCATTAAAAACAATTATTTCGACTGTTTTAGCTATAATTTACGTAAACGGTCGTGACACGAGGACTTCCCAGAGAGGTCACCCATCCTAGCTCTGCCATCTTGCCAGAACGCTTAACTTCATGGTTCTGATTGGGCGAGAGCAGTGCTGCGTGTTGTCCATCGCCGCCCGCTCCACACGTACTCGAGGGATATAAGAATAAACATCCCACTCAATGTCGGGTGCGATCATACCAGCACTAATGCACCGAATCCAATCAGAACTGCGAAGTTAAGCGTGCTTGGGCAGGAGTGCTTGGGCGAGAGCAGTACTAGAATGGGTGACCCCCTGGGAAGTCCTCGTGTTGTACTCCTTTTCGTGTTTTTCTATTTTTGATTACTTGTTCACAGACGATTTTCGGCTCAAATCATCTGAATCTCGATCGAGACCAGATAAGACATGTGAAATCAACGTAGCTCGGGCACTGCCGGATTTGGACAAAAATGCAGGCTAATTTGATTGTAAACGGGCAAACGAACGAGACTCATTACTCCGGAATGAGCTGGCGAGATTTTGCCGAATTCCTTCTCTAAAACCCTCTAATTTGCTATTTACCGCTTATGTTAAGCTTTCGTTTCCTCGAGAAATCCGCTTAGGAAGTCCTAAATTCGATTCTGATTCCATTTTATCGTATCCCAGGCATAATAATAGCTTTTCATCCACTATTTTCTTCTTCTAATTTTTTTTCTATTTTCGAGGAACATTTAGCGATTTTTGTGGTCGTGAGTCGGTTTTGTGCAAAAAGGTATGACGCAGATTACTCCGGAGATGGTTAACTCATTAAAAACAATTATTTCGACTGTTTTAGCTATAATTTACGTAAACGGTCGCGACACGAGGACTTCCCAGGGAGGTGACCCATCCTAGCTCTGCCATCTCGCCGGAACGCTTAACTTCATGGTTCTGATTTGGCGAGAGTAGTGCCGCGTGTTGTCCATCGCCGCTCGCGCCACACGTACTCGAGGGATATAAAAATAAACATCCCACTTAATGTCGGTTGCGATCATACCAGTACTAATACACTGGATCCAATCAGAACTCCGAAGTTAAGCGTGCTTGGGCGAGAGCAGTACTAGGATGGGTTTCCCCCACTGGGAAGTCCTCGTGTTGCACCCCTTTTCGTGTTTTTCTATTTTTGATTTCTTGTTGACAGACGATTTTCGGCTCAAATCATCTGAATCACGATCGAAACCGGAAAATACATGTGAAATCAACGTAACTCGGGCACTGCCGGATTTGGACAAAATAGTAGCCTAGTTTGATTGTAAACGGGCAAACGAACGAGACTTATTACTCCGCAATGAGCTGGCGAGATTTTAGCCCAATTCCTTCTCTAAGACCTTCTAATTTGCGATTTTCCGCTTCTGTTGAGCTTCTGTTTCATCGAGAAATCCGCTTAGGAAGTCCGAAATTCAATTTCATTCCATTTTATCATATCCCAGGCATAATAATAGCTTTACATTCGCTATTTTCTTCTTATTTTTTTTTTATTTTCTGGGAACATTTAGCGATTTTTGTTGTCGTTATCCGGTTCTTTGCGGAAGGGTATGACGCAGATTACTCCGGAGACGGTTAACTCATTAAAAACAATTATTTCGATTGTTTTATCCATAATTTACGTAATGGATCGCGACACGAGGACTTCCCAGGGAGGTCACCCATCCTAGCTCTGTTATCGCGCCAGAACGCTTAACTTCATGGTTCTGATTCGGCGAGATCAGTGCCGCGTGTTGTCCATCGCCGCCCGCTTTACAAGTACTCGAGGGATATAAAAATAAATATCCCACTTAATGTCGGGTGCGATCATACCAGCACTAATGCACCGGATCCCATCAGAACTCCGAAGTTAAGCGTGCTTGGGCGAGAGCAGCACTAGGATGATTGACCCCCTGGGAAGAACTCGTGTTGCACCCCTTTTCGTGTTTTTCTATTTTTAATTACTTGTTGACAGACGATTTTCGGCTCAAATCATCTTAATTTCGATCAGGACAAGATAAGACATGTGAAATCAACATAGCTCGGGCACTGCCGGATTTGGAAAAAATTGTAGCCTAATTTGATTGTAAACGGGCAAATGAACGAGACTCATTACTTCGCAATGAGCTGGCGAGATTTTAGCCGAATTCCTTCTCTAAGACCCTCTAATTTGCGATTTTCTGCTTTGTTTAAGCTTTCGTTTCCTCGATAAATCCGCTTAGGAAGTTCGAAACTCGATTTCGATTCCATTTTATCGTATCCCAGGCATAATAATAGTTTTACAATCGCTATTTTATTCTTTTTTTTTTATTTTCTGGAAACATTTAGCGATTTTTGTTGTCGTTAGCCTGTTCTGTTTGGAAGGGTATGACAAAGATTACTCCGGAGATGGTTAACTCATTAAAAACAATTATTTCGACAATTTTAGCCATAATTTACGTAAAGGGTCGCGACACTAGGATTTCCCAGGGAGGTCACCCATCCTCGCTCTGCTATCGCTCCAGAACGCTTAACTTCATGGTTCTGATTAGGCGTGACCAGTGCCGCGTGTTGTCCATCGCAGCCCGCTCCACACGTACTCGAGGGATATAAGAATAAACATCCCACTCAATGTCGGGTGCGATCATACCAGCACTAATGCACCCGGATCCCATCAGAACTCTGAAGTTAAGCTTGCTTGGGTGAGACCAGTACTTGGATGGGTGACCGCCTAAAAAGTCCTTGTGTTGCATCCCTTTTCGTGTTTTTCTATTTTTGATTACTTGTTGACAGACGATTTTCGGCTCAAATCATCTGAATCTCGATCGGGACAAGATAAGACATGTGAAATCAACGTAGCTCGGGCACTACCGGATTTGGACAAAATTGCAGCCTAATTAGATTGTAAACGGGCAAACGAACGAGACTCATTACTCCGCAATGAGCCTGCGAGATTTTAGCCGAATTCCTTCTCTAAGACCTTCTAATTTGCGATTTTCCGCTTTTGTTAAGCTTCTGTTTCCTCGAGAAAATCCGCTTAGGAAGTCCTAAATTCGATTCCGGTTCCATTTTATCGTATCCCAGGCATAATAATAGCTTCACATTCGCTATTTTCTTCTTCTTATTTTTTTTTCTATTTTCTGGGAACATTTAGAGATTTTTGTTGTCGTGAGCCGGTTCTATGCGGAATGGAATGACGGAGATTACTCCGGAGACGGTTAACTAATTAAAAACAATTATTTCGACTGTTTGAGCTATAATTTATGTAAACGGTCGCGACACGAGGACTTCCCAGGGTGGTCACTCATCCTAGCTCTGCCATCTCGCCAGAACGCTTAACTTCATGGTTCTGATTGGGCGAGAGCAGTGCCGCGTGTTGTCCATTGCCGCTCGCGCCACACGTACTCGAGGGATATAGGAATAAACACCCCACTCAATGTCGGTTGCGATCATACCAGTACTAATGCACTGGATCCAGTCAGAACTCCGAAGTTAAGCGTGCTTGGTCTAGTAGTACTAGGATGGGTGACCACCTGGGAAGTCCTCGTGTTGGAACCCTTTTCGTGTTTTTCTATTTTTGATTACTTGTTCACAGACGATTTTCGGCTCAAATCATCTGAATCACGATCGGGACCAGATAAGACATGTAAAATCAACGTAGCTCGGGCTCTGCCAGATTCGGACAAAATTGTAGCCTAATTAGATTGTAAACGGGCAAACGAACGAGACTCATTACTCCGCAATGAGTTGGCAAGATTTTAGCCGAATTCCTTCTCTAAGACCCTCTAATATGCGATTTTCCGCTTCTGTTAAGCTTCTGTTTCCTCGATTAATCCGCTTAGGAAGTCCGAAATTCAATTCCGGTTCCATTTTATCTTATCCCAGGCATAATAATAACTTTAAATTCGCTATTTTTTTTTTTGCTATTTTCTGGGAACATTTAGCGATTTTTGTTGTCGTGAGCCGGTTCTGTGCGGAAGGGTATGACGCAGATTACTCCGGAGACGGTTAACTCATTAAAAACAATTAGTTCGATTGTTTTATCCATAATTTACGTAAACGGTCGCGACACGAGGACTTCCCAGGGAGGTCACCCATCCTAGCTCTACCATCGCGCCAGAACGCTTAACTTCATGGTTCTGATTGGGCGAGAGCATTGCTATAATGATCATGGGCCATTAGGCTGAACCAACAAAGACCTCGGCCCATACCCACGCACCACTACTTGTCATGGGTCGTTAGGATGGTCCAGCATGGGCCGATGCCTTTGTTGGTTCAGCCTAATGGCCCATGATCGTTACAAAAAAAGCGCTTTTTTTTGTAATGATCATGGGCCATTAAGCTGAACCAACAAAGGCCTCGGCCCATACCCACACACCACTACAGTTCATGGGTCGTTAGGATTGTCCAGCATGGGCCTTGGCCCATGCCAATGCACCGTCACTCATAGAATATCTCATCCCTGGTAAGTGGTTTCTTTCGCCTTCCCCAACACTTGAACCCAGGACCTCCAGGCTTATGTACCTAGATTCCTAAGTGTTGGTACCAGTTGAGAATTTAGTCTTTTTATATTATTTTAGCCCTTATGAACCACGACTCAACCCCCGTGAACCATTTTTCAATTTTCCCAAGTTTTAAAAACCCTAATGAACCAAAATCTTCGACCCCGAGCCATCTCTTGATTTTCACGAGTTACCCCCGAACCATGTTGATCCAAAACTTGACGACCATCCTAAAGTACGCTACTGGGCCCAAAGATCCCATGGAAAACAGCCCAAACCAAAAAACAAGCTCCATACTCCTCTACCATAAGATGGCCGAGAAATCCTTGTTGGACAAGGACTCTTGATCAAGCTTCCCTGCATCTACCAACGAACCCAGCCACTGAACCAACCTGTTGTGCACCCGCTAAGGACCCTAAGGACTCGACCTGACCCAGCCCAAGCCCCCTGGACCATGCCCACCAGCCTGCAACAAGCCCAGAACCCTGCACGCAATTCCCCTTGATTCTCCGGTGGGAGTCATAGCCTGCTAGGACTCCTTCCCAGCCCTTGAGCGCGAGTCCTAGCATGGCTAGGACTCTATCCCTAACTCACCCACGACCTTGGCTAACCCCTGGAACCAGCCAAGCAAGCCCTAGCCCCTGCAACAATAAAACCTAACCCCTTTGCTCCATGACAGCAAGTTGCTGCACAGCTTGTGTTCTATTGCATGTGTGGTGTTAAGGTGATTATCTAGGACTCTAAATCCCGCGTAAAATCATGCCTTAACATAACCTATATCATGGCAGCCCGTATATACATGTAAACGACAAAAGTTTGAATCAAAATCATGCTTGGAATTTCATGGATTGCATAAAAACGAAAATAATTCAAAGTGTCACTTGTTTCCCAAAATTTTCATGCATAAAAATATAATATGATGTGATGATAGTTTGAAGGGAAGAATAGGTGTGCCTATGCGTAATTTATGCACGAAAAACCGTTGACGATGACGAAGAACGGAGCAAGAACCTTGGCTAAGACTTTCCCTTGGCAATGCTCGAAAGTTTGCCTCGATTTTTAAGCATGTGTGTGCCGTGTAATCTAGGTACTTTCAGAAGAGTGGCCGTGTCCTTTTTAAAGAATCGTAGGGTTATGGGAAAGGTTTACATATTATATACTTAATTAAACACTAACAAGGCTTTAGGCCTAATAAGCCCCTAATTAAGCCTAATTAGTCTATATTATAATTAATTAAAATATTAGTAATGTTTTGGTAAAAATAGTTTGGGAATTAAATAGCCGGATTGCCAAAAAGTTCGTATTTTTTTATTGAAAAACCCACACGGATAAAATTTACGTTCCGGCATATAAAATAAACATGCAAGTATCGAAATTTAAGGGACCAAAATGCAATATTTCGAAAGATTTGGGACCTAAGGGCAATTTACGAACGTTTAAGGGCTGAATCAGAATTTTCGAAATAATATAAGGATTTATTTGTTGTCCATCGCCGCCCGCGCCACACGCACTTGAGGGATATAAGAATAAACATCTCACTCAATGTCGGATGCGATCATACCAGCACTAATGCACCGGATACCATCAGAACTCCGAAGTTAAGTGGCTTGGGCCAGAGCAGTACTAGGATGGGTGACCCCCTGGAATGTCCTTGTGATGCATCCCTTTTTGTGTTTTTCTATTTTTGATTACTTGTTGACAGACGATTTTCGGCTCAAATCATCTGAATTTCGATCGGGACCAGATAAAACATGTGAAATCAACGTAGCTCGGGCACTGCCGGATTTGGACAAAATTGTAGCCTAATTTGATTGTAAACGGGCAAACGAACGAGACTCATTACTCCGCAATGATCTGGCGAGATTTTAGCCGAATTCCTTCTTTAAGACCCTCTAATTTGCGATTTTCCGCTTCTGTTAAGCTTCCGTTTCCTCGAGAAATCCGCTTAGGAAGTCCGAAATTCGATTCCATTCCATTTTATCGTATCCCAGGCATAATAATAGCTTTACATTCGCTATTTTCTTCTTCTTATTTTTTTTTCTATTTTCTGGGAACATTTAGCGATTTTTGTTGTCGTGAGCCGGTTCTGTGCGGAAGGATATGACGCAGACTACTCCGGAGACGGTTAAATCATTAAAAATAATTATTTCGACTGTTTTTTCCAATATTTACATAAACGGTCGCGACACGAGGACTTCTCAGGGAGGTCACCCATCCTAGCTCTGCCATCGCGCCAGAACGCTTAACTTCATGGTTCTGATTGGGCGAGAGTAGTGCCGCTTGTTGTCCATCGCCGCCCGCTCCACACGTACTCGAGGTATATAATAATAAACATCCCAATCAATGTCGGGTGCGATCATACCAGCACTAATGCACCGGATCCCATCAGAACTCCGGAGTTAAACGTGCTTGGGCGAGAGCAGTACTAGGATGGGTGACCCGACTCCCTGGGAAGTCCTTGTGTTGCACCCCTTTTCTTGTTTTTCTATTTTTGATTACTTGTTGACAGATGATTTTCGGCTCAAATCATCTGAATCTCGATCGACACCAGATAAGACATGTGAAATCAATGTAGCTCGGGCTCTGCCGGATTTGAACAAAATTGTAGGCTAATTTGATTGTAAACGGGCAAACGAACGAGACTCATTACTCCGCAATGAGCTGGCGAGATTTTAGACGAATTCCTTCTTTAAGACCCTTTAATTTGCGATTTTCCGCTTCTGTTAAGCTTCCGTTTCCTCGAGAAATCCGTTTAGCAAGTTCTAAATTCGATTTCTGTTCCATTTTATCGTATTCCAGGCATAATAATAGCTTACATTCGCTATTTTCTTCATCTTATTTTTTTTTCAATTTTCTGGGAACATTTAGCGATTTTTGTTGTTGTGAGCCGGTTTTGTGCGGAAGGGTATGACGCAGATTACTCCGGAGATGGTTAACTCATTAAAAACAATTATTTCAACAGTTTTAGCGATAATTTATGTAAAAGATCACGACACGAGGACATTTCAGGGAGGTCACCCATCCTAGCTCTGGCATCGCGCCAGAACGCTTAACTTCATGGTTATGATAGGGCGAGAGCAGTGCCGCGTGTTGTCCATCGCCGCCCACTCCACACGTACTCGAGGGATATAAGAATAAACATCCCACGCAATGTAGGGTGCGATCATACCAGCACTAATGCACCGGATCCCATCAGAACTCCGAAGTTAAGCGTGCTTGGGCGAGAGCAGTACTAGGATGGGTGACCCACTGGAAAGTCCTCGTGTTGCACCCTTTTCTTGTTTTACTATTTTTGATTACTCTTGTTGACAGACGATTTTCGGCTCAAATCATCTGAATCTTGATCGGCACCAGATAAGACATGTGAAATCAACGTAGCTCGGGCTCTGCCGGATTTGGACAAAATTGTAGCCTAATTTGATTGTAAATGGGCAAACGAACGAGACTCATTACTCCGCAATGAGCTGGCGAGATTTTAGCCGAATTCCTTCTTTAAGAACCTCTAATTTGCGATTTTCCTCTTCTGTTAAGCTTCCGTTTCCTCGAGAAATCCATTTAGGAAGTCCGAAATTCGATTTTGATTCCATTTTATCGTATCCGAGGCATAATAATAGCATTACATTCGCTATTTTCTTCTTCTTATTTTTTTTTTCAATTTTCTGGGAACATTTAGCGATTTTTGTTGTCGTGAGCCGGTTCTGTGCGGAAGGGTATGACGCAGATTACTCCGGAAATGGTTTACTCATTAAAAACAATTATTTTTACTGTTTTAGCTATAATTTACGTAAACGTTCGCGACACGAGAACTTTCCAGGGAGGTCACCCATCCTAGCTCTATCATCTCGCCAGAACGCTTAACTTCATGGTTCTGATTGGGCGAGAGCAGTGCCGCGTGTTGTCCATTGCCGCCCGCGCCACACATACTCGAGGGATATAAGAATAAACATCCCACTCAATGTCGGGTGCGATCATACCAGAACTAATGCACCGGATCCCATCAGAACTCCAAGTTAAGCGTGCTTGGGGGAGAGCAGTACTAGGATGGGTGACCCCCTAGGCAGTCCTCGTGTTGCACCCCTTTTCGTGTTTTTCTATTTTTGATTACTTGTTGACAGACGATTTTCGGCTCAAATCATCTGAATCTGGATCAGGACCAGATAAGACATGTGAAATCAACGTAGCTCGGGCACTGCCGGATTGGGACAAAATTGTAGGCTAATTCGATTGTAAACGGGCAAACGAACGAGTCTCATTACTCCGCAATGAGTTGGAGAGATTTTAGCTGAATTCCTTCTCTAAGACCCTCTAATTTGCGATTTTCCGCTTCGGTTAAGCTTCCGTTTCCTCGAGAAATCTTTTTAGGAATTCCGAAATTCGATTCCGGTTCCATTTTATCGTATCCCAGGCATAATAATAGCTTTACATTCGCTACTTTTTTTCTTCTTAATTTTTTTCTATTTTCTGGGAACATTTAGCGATTTTTGTTGTCGTGACCCGGTTTTGTGCGGAAGGTTATGACGCAGATTACTCCGGAGATGGTTAACTCATTAAAAACAATTATTTCAACAGTTTTAGCGATAATTTATGTAAACGGTCACGACATGAGGACTTTCCAGGGAGGTCACCCATCCTAGCTCTGCCATCGCGCCAGAACGCTTAACTTCATGGTTCTGATTGGGCGAGAGCAGTGCCGCGTGTTGTCCATCGCCCCTCGATGGGTGACCCCCTGGGAAGTCCTCGTGATGCACCCATTTTCTTTTTTTTCTATTTTTGATTACTTGTTGAAAGACGATTTTGGGCTCAAATCATCTGAATCACGATCGGGACCAGATAAGACATGTGAAATCAACGTAGCTCGGGCACTGCCGGATTTTGGACAAAATTGTAGCCTAATTTGATTGTAAACGGGCAAACGAACGAGACTCATTACTCCGCAATGAGCTGGAGAGATTTTTGCCGAATTCCTTCTCTAAGACCCTCTAATTTGCGAATTTCCGCTTCTGTTAAGCTCCCGTTTCCTCGATAAATCCGTTTAGAAAGTCCGAAATTCGATTCTGGTTTCATTTTATCGTATCTCAGGCATATAATAGCTTTACATTCGCTATTTTCTTCTTCTTATTTTTTTTCTATTTTATGTGAACATTTAGCGATTTTTGTTGTTGTGAGCCGGTTCTGTGCGGAAGGGTATGACGCAGATTACTCCGGAGAAGGTTGACTATTTAAAAACAATTATTTCGACTATTTTAGCTATAATTTAAGTAAACGGTCGCGACACGAGGGTTTCCCAGGGAGGTCACCCATCCTAGCTCTGCCATCGCGCCAGAACGCTTAACTTCATGGTTCTGATTGGGCGAGAGCAGTGCCGCGTGTTGTCCATCAGCCGCCCGCTCCACACGTACTCGAGGGATATAAGAATAAACATCCCACACAATGTCGGGTGCGATCATACCAGCACTAATGCACCGGATCCCATCAGAACTCCGAAATTAAGCGTGCTAGGATGGGTGACCGCCTTGGAAGTCCTCGTGTTGCACCCCTTTTCGTGTTTTTCTATTTTTGATTACTTGTTGACAGATGATTTTCGGCTCAAATAATCTGTATCACGATCGGGACCAGATAAGACATGTGAAATCAACGTAGCTCGGGCACTGCCGGATTTGGACAAAATTGAAGCCTAATTTGATTGTAAACGGGAAAACGAACGAGACTCATTACTCCGCAAGGAGCTGGCGAGATTTTAGCCGAATTCCTTCTCTAAGACCCTCTAATTTGCGATTTTCCGCTTCTGTTAAGCTTCCATTTCCTCGAGAAATCCGCTTAGCAAGTTCTAAATACGATTTCTGTTCCATTTTATCGTATTAGAGGCATAATAATAGCTTTACATTTGCTATTTTTTCTTCTCAATTTTTTTTTCTATTTTCTTGGAACATTTAGCGATTTTTGTTGTCTTGAGCAGTTTCTGTGCGGAAGGGTATGACGCATATTACTCCGGAGACGGTTGACTCATTAAAAACAATTATTTTGACTGTTTTATCTATAATTTACGTAAACGGTCGCGACACGAGGATTTCCCAGGGAGGTCACCCATCCTAGCCCTGCCATCGCGCCAGAACGCTTAACTTCATGGTTCTGATTGGGCGAGAGCAGTGCCGCGTGTTGTACATCGCCGCCTGCTCCACACGTACTCGAGGGATATAAGAATAAACATCCCACTCAATGTCGGGTGCGATCATACCAGCACTAATGCACCGGATCCCACCAGAACTCCGAAGTTAAGCGTGCTTGGGCGAGAGCAGTACTAGAATGGGTGACCCCCTTGGAAGTCCTCGTGTTGCACCCCTTTTCGTGTTTTTCTATTTTTGATTACTTGTTGACAGATGATTTTCGGCTCAAATCATCTGAATCACGATCGGGACCAGATAAGACATGTGAAATCAACGTAGCTCGGGCATTGCCGGATTTTGACAAAATTGTGGGCTAATTTGATTGTAAACGGGCAAACGAACGAGACTCATTACTCAGCAATGAGCTGGCGAGATTTTAGCCGAATTCTTTCTCTAAGACCCTCTAATTTGCGATTTTCCGCTTCTGTTAAGCTTCTGTTTCCTCGAGAAATCCGCTTAGGAAGTCCGAAATTCGATTCCGGTTCCATTTTATCGTATTCCAGGCATAATAATAGCTTTACATTCGCTATTTTCTTCTTCTAATTTTTTTTCTATTTTCTGAGAACATTTAGCGATTTTTGTTGTCTTGAGCAGGATCTGTGCGGAAGGGTGACGCATATTACTCCGGAGACGGTTAACTCATTAAAAAAATTATTTCGACAGTTTTATCCATAATTTACGTAAACGGTCGCGACACAAGGACTTCCCAGGGAGGTCACCCATCCAAGCTCTGGCATCGCACCAGAACGCTTAACTTCATGGTTCTGATTGGGCGAGAACAGTGTCGCGTGTTGTCCATCGCCTCCCGCTCCACACGTACTCGAGGGATATAAGAATAAACATCCCACTCAATGTCGGGTGTGATCATACCAGCACTAATGCATCGGATCCCATCAGAACTCCGAAGTTAAGCGTGCTTGGGCGAGAGCAGTACTAGGGTGGGCGACCCCCTTGGAAGTCCTCGTGTTGTATCCTTTTCGTGTTTTTCTATTTTTGATTACTTGTAGACAGATGATTTTCGGCTCAAATCATCTGAATCACGATCGGGACCAGATAAGACATGTGAAATCAATGTAGCTCGGGCACTGCCGGATTTGGACAAAATTGAAGGCTAATTTGATTGTAAACGGGCAAAAGGATGAGACTCATTACTACGCAATGAGCTGACAAGATTTTAGCCGAATTCCTTCTCTAAGACCCTCTAATTTGCGATTTAACGCTTCTGTTAAGCTTCCGTTTTCTCGAGAAATCCGCTTAGGAAGTCAGAAATTCGATTCCGGTCCCATTTTATCGTATCCCAGGCATAATAATAGCTTTACATTCGCTACTTTCTTCTTCTTATTTTTTTTTCTATTTTCTGGGAACATTTAGCGATTTTTGCTGTCGTGAGCCGGTTCTGTGCGGAAGGTTATGATGCAGATTACTCCGGAGACGGTTAACTCATTAAAAACAATTATTTCGACTGTTTCAGATATAATTTACGTAAACGGTCGCGACACGAGGACTTTCCAGGGATGTCACCCATCCTAGCTCTGCCATCGCGCCAGAACGCTTAACTTCATGGTTCTGATTGGGACGAGAGCAGTGCCGCGTGTTGTCCATCACCGCCCGCGCCACACGTACTCGAGGGATATAAGGATAAAAATCCCACTTAACGTCGGGAGCGATCATACCAGCACTACTGCACCGGATCCCATCAGAACTCCGAAGTTAAGCATGCTTGGGCGAGTGCAATACTAGGATGGGTGACCCCCTGGGAAGTCCTCGTATTACACCTTTTTTCGTGTTTTTCTATTTTTGATTAATTTGTAATAGGCGATTTTTGGCTAAAATCTTCTGAATCTCGATCGGACCAGATATGATATGTGGAATCAACGTAGCCCGGGCACTGCCGGATTTGGACAAAATTGTAGCCTAATTTGATTGTAAACGGGCAAACGAACGTTACTCATTACTCCGCAATAAGCTGGCGAGATTTTAGCCGAATTCCTTCTCTAAGACCCTCTAATTTGCGATTTTCCGCTTCTGTTAAGTTTCCGTTTCCTCGAGAAATCCGGTTAGGAAGTTCGAAATTCGATTCCAGTTCGCCAGAACGCTTAACTTCATGGTTCTGATTGGGCGAGAGCAGTGCCGCGTGTTGTCCATCGCCGCACGCTCCACACGTACTCGAGGGATATAAGAATAAACATCTCACTAAATGTCGGGTGCGATCATACCAGCACTAATGCACCGGATCCCATCGGAACTCCGAGGTTAAGCGTGCTTGGGCGATAGCAGTACTAGGACGGGTGACCCCCTTGGAAGTCCTCGTGTTGCACCCCTTTTCGTGTTTTTCTATTTTTGATTACTTGTTGACAGACGATTTTCGGCTCAAATCATCTGAATCACGATCGGGACCAGATAAGACATGTGAAATCAACGTAGCTCGGGCACTGCCGGATTCTGAAAAATTGTAGCCTAATTTGATTGTAAACGAGCAAACGAACGAGACTCATTACTCCGCAATGAGCTGGCGAGATTTTAGCCGAATTCTTTCTCTAAGACACTCTAATTTGCGATTTTCCGCTTCTATTAAGCTTCTGTTTTCTCGAGAAATCCGTTTAGAAAGTTCGAAATTCGATTCCGGTTCCATTTTATCGTATCCCAGGCATAATAATAGCTTTACATTCGCTCTTTTCTTCTTCTTATTTTTTTTTCTATTTTCTGGGAACATTTAGCGATTTTTGTTGTCGTGAGCCGGTTCTATCCGGAAGTGTATGAAGCAGATTACTCCGGAGACGGTTGACTCATTAAAAACAATTATTTCGACTGTTTTAGCTATAATTTACGTAAACGGTCGCGACACGAGGACTTCCCAGGGAGGTCATTCATCCTAGCTCTGCCATCGCGCCAGAACGCTTAACTTCATGGTTCTGATTGGGCGAGAGCAGTGCCGCGTGTTGTCCATCGCCGCCTGCTCCACACGTACTCGAAGGGTATAAGAATAAACATCCCACTCAATGTCGGGTGCGATCATACCAGAACTAATGCACCGGATCCCATCGAACTCCGAAGTTAAGCGTGCTTGGGCGATAGCAGTATTAGGATGGGTGACCCCCTTGGAAGTCCTCGTGTTGCATCCCTTTTCGTGTTTTTCTATTTTTGGTTACATGTTGACAGACGATTTTCGGCTCAAATCATCTGAATCACGATCGGGACCAGATAAGACATGTGAAATCAACGTAGCTCGGGCACTGCCAGATTTGGACAAAATTGTAGGCTAATTTGATTGTAAACGTGCAAACGAACGAGACTCATTACTGCGCAATGAGGCGGCGAGATTTTATCCGAATTCCTTTTCTAAGACCCTGTAATTTGCGATTTACCGCTTCTGTTTCCTCGAGAAATCCACTTAGGAAGTTTGAAATTCGATTCTGGTTCCATTTTATCGTATCTCAGGCATAATAATAGCTTTACATTCGATATTTTCTTCTTCCCATTTTTTTTCTATTTTTTGGGAATATTTAGCGATTTTTGTTGTCATGAGCCGGTTCTGTGCGGAAGGGTATGACGCAGATTACTCCGGAGACGGTTAACTCATTAAAAACAATTATTTCGACTGTTTTATCCATAATTTCCTTAAACGGTCGCGACACGAGGACATCTCAAGGAGGTCACCCATCCTAGCTCTGCCATCGCGCCAGAACGCTTAACTTCATAGTTCTGATTGGGCGAGAGCAGTGCCGCGTGTTGTCCATCGCCGCCCGCTCCACACGTACTCGAGGGCATATAAGAATAAACATCCCACTCAATGTCGGCAGCGATCATACCAGCACTAATGCACCGGATCCCATCAGAACTCCGAAGTTAAGCGTGCTTGGGCGAGACCAGTACTAGAAGGGGCGACTCCCTGGGAAGTCCTCGTGTTGCACCTCTTTTCGTGTTTTTCTATTTTTGATTATTTGTTGACAGACGATTTTCGGCTCAAATCATCTGAATCTCGATCGGGACCAGATAAGACATGTGAAACCAACGTAGCTCGGGCACTGACGGATTTGGACAAATTCCTTCTTTAAGACCCTCTAATTTCGATTTACCGCTTCTCTTAAGCTTCCGTTTCCTCGAAAAAATCCACTTAGGAAGTTTGAAATTCGATTCCAGTTTCTTTTTATCATATCCCAGGCATAATAATAGCTTTAGATTCGCTATTTTCTTCTTCTTAATTTTTTTCTATTTTTTGGGAACATTTATCGATTTATGTTGTTGTGAGCCGGTTCTGTGCGGAAGGGTATGACGCAGATTACTCCGGAGACGGTTAAATCATTAAAAATAATTATTTCGACTGTTTTTTCCAATATTTACTTAAACGGTCGCGACACGAGGACTTCTCAGGGAGGTCACCCATCCTAGCTCTGCCATCGCGCCAGAACGCTTAACTTCATGGTTCTGATTGGGCGAGAGCAGTGCCGCGTTTTGTCCATCGCCGCCCGCTCCACACGTACTCGTGGGATATAAGAATAAACATCCTAATCAATATCGTGTGCGATCAAAACAGCACTAATGCATCGGATCCCATCAGAACTCCGAAGTTAAGCTTGCTTGGGCGAGAGCAGTACTAGGATGGGTGACCCCCTGGGAAGTCCTCGTGTTGCACCCCTTTTCGTGTTTTTCTATTTTTGATTACTTGTTGACAGACGATTTTCGACTCAAATCATCTGAATCTCGATGGGGATCAGATAAGACATGTGAAATCAGCGTAGCTCGGGTACTGCCGGATTTGGACTAAATTGTAGGCTAATTTGATTGTAAACGGGCAAACGGACGAGACTTATTACTCCGCAAAGTCTTGGCAAGATTTTAGCTAAATTCCTTCTCTAAGTCCCTCTAATTTGCGATTTAACGCTTCTGTTAAGGTTCCGTTTACTCGAGAAATCCGCTTAGATAGTTCGAAATTCGATTCCGGTTCCATTTTATCGTATCCCAGGCATAATAATAGCTTTACATTCGTTATTTCCTTCTTCTTATTTTTTTTCTATTTTCTGGGAACATTTATCGATTTTTGTTGTCGTGAGCCGGTTCTGTGCGGAAGGGTATGACGCAGATTACTCCGGAGACGGTTAACTCATTAAAAACAATTATTTCGACTGTTTTATCCATAATTTACGTAAACGGTCGCGACACGAGGTCTTCCCAGGGAGGTCAGCCATCCTACCTCTGCCATCGCGCCAGAACGCTTAACTTCATGGTTATGATTGGGCGAGAGCAGTGCCGCGTTTTGTCCATCGCCGCCCACTCCACAAGTACTCGAGGGATATAAGAATAAACATCCCACGCAATGTCGGGTGCGATCATACCAGCACTAATGCACCGGATCCCATCAGAACTCCGAAGTTAAGCGTGCTTGGGCGAGAGCAGTACTAGGATGGGTGACCCATTGGAAAGTCCTCGTGTTGCACCCTTTTCGTGTTTTTCTATTTTTGATTACTTGTTGACAGACGATTTTCGGCTCAAATCATCTGAATCTCGATCGAGACCAGATAAGAAATGTGAAATGAAAGTAGCTCGGGCACTGCTGGATTTGGACAAAATTGTAGGCTAATTTGATTGTAAACGAGCAAACGGACGAGACTCATTACTACGCAATGAGCTGACGAGATTTTAGCAGAATTCCTTCTCTAAGACCCTCTAATTTGCGATTTAACGCTTCTGTTAAGCTTTCGTTTCCTCGAGAAATCCGCTTAGGAAGTTCGAAATTCGTTCCCGGTTCCATTTTATCGTAACCCAGGCATAATAATAGCTTTACATTCGTTATTTCCTTCTTCTTATTTTTTTTTTCTATTTTCTGCGAACATTTATCGATTTTTGTTGTCGTGAGCCGGTTCTGTGCGGAAGGGTATGACGCAGATTACTCCGGAGACGGTTAACTCATTAAAAACAATTATATCGACTGTTTTATCCATAATTTACGTAAACAATCGCGACACGAGGTCTTCCCAGGGAGGTCACCCATCCTAGCTCTGCCATTGCGCCAGAACGCTTAACTTCAGGTTATGATTGGGCGAGAGCAGTGCCGCGTGTTGTCCATCGCCGCCCGCTCCACACGTACTCGAGGGATATAAGAATAAACATCCCACTCAATGTCGGGTGCGATCATACCAGCACTAATGCACCGGATCCCATCAGAATTCCGAAGTTAAGCGTGCTTGGCGAGAGCAGTACTAGGATGGGTGACCCCTGGGAAGTCCTCGTGTTGCACCCCTTTTCGTGTTTTTCTATTTTTGATTACTTGTTGACAGACGATTTTCGGCTCAAATCATCTGATTCTCGATCGGGACCATATAAGACATGTGAAATGAAAGTAGCTCGGGCACTGCCGGATTTGGACAAAATTGTAGGCTAATTTGATTATAAACGGGCAAACGGACGAGAATCATTGCTACGCAATGAGCTGACGAGATTTTAGCCGAATTCCTTCTCTAAGACACTCTAATTTGCGATATACCGCTTCTGTTAAGCTTTCGTTTCCTCGAGAAATCCGCGTAGGAAGTTCGAAATTCGATTCCGGTTCCATTTTATCGTATCCCAGGCATAATAATAGCTTTACATTCGTTATTTTTTTCTTCTTATTTTTTTTTCTATTTTCTGGGAACATTTATCGATTTTTGTTGTCGTGAGCCGGTTCTGTGCGGAAGGGTATGACGCAGATTACTCCGGAGACTGTTAACTCATTAAAAACAATTATTTCGACTGTTTTATCCATAATTTACGTAAACGGTCGCGACACGAGGTCTTCCCAGGGAGGTCACCCATCCTACCTCTGCCATCGCGCCAGAACACTTAACTTCATGGTTATGATTGGGCGAGAGCAGTGCCGCGTGTTGTCCATCGCCGCCCGCTCCACACGTACTCGAGAGATATAAGAATAAACATCCCACTCAATATCGGGTGCGATCATACCAGCACTATTGCACCGGATCCCATCAGAACTCCGAAGTTAAGTGTGCTTGGGCGAGAGCAGGACTAGGATGGGTGCCTATGAAAAGTCCTCGTGTTGCACCCTTTTTCGTGTTTTTCTATTTTTGATTACTTGTTGACAGACGATTTTCGGCTCAAATCATCTGAATCTCGATCGGGACCATATAAGACATGTGAAATGAAAGTAGCTCGGGCACTGCTGGATTTGGACAAAATTGTAGGCTAATTTGATTGTAAACGGGCAAACGGACGAGACTCATTACTACGCAATAAGCTGACGAGATTTTAGCCGAATACCTTCTTTAAGACCCTCTAATTTGCGATTTACCGCTTCTATTAAGTTTTCGTTTCCTCGAGAAATCCGCTTAGGAAGTTCGAAATTCGATTCCGGTTCCATTTTATCGTATCCCAGGCATAATAATAGCTTTACATTCGTTATTTCTTTCTTCTTATTTTTTTTCTTTTTTCTGGGAACATTTATCGATTTTTGTTGTCGTGAGCCGGTTATGTGCGGAAGGGTATGACGCAGATTACTCCGGAGACGGTTAACTCATTAAAAAAAATTATTTCGACTTTTTTATCCATAATTTACGTAAACGGTCGCGACACGAGGTCTTTCCAGGGTGGTCACCCATCCTAGCTCTGCCATCTCGCCAGAACGCTTAACTTCATGGTTATGATTGGGCGAGAGCAGTGCCGCGTGTTGTCAATCGCCGCCCGCTCCACACGTACTCGAGGGATATAAGAATAAACATCCCACTCAATATCGTGTGCGATCATACCAGCACTAATGCAACGGATCCCATCAGAACTCCGAAGTTAAGCGTGCTTTGGCGAGAGCAGTACTAGGATGGATGACCCCCTGGGAAGTCCTCGTGTTGCCCCCCTTTTCGTGTTTTTTCTATTTTTGATTACTTGTTGACAGACGATTTTCGGCTCAAATCATCTGAATCTCGATCGGGACAATATAAGACATGTGAAATGAAAGTAGCTCGGGCAATGCCGGATTTGGACAAAATTGTAGGCTAATTTGATTGTAAACGGGCAAACGGACGAGACTCATTCCTACGCAATGAGCTGACGAGATTTTAGCCGAATTCCTTCTCTAAGACCGTCTAATTTGCGATTTAACGCTTCTGTTAAGCTTTCGTTTCCTCGAGAAATCCGCTTAGGAAGTTCGAAATTCGATTTCGGTTCCATTTTATCGTATCCCAGGCTTAATAATAGCTTTACATTCGTTATTTCCTTCTTCTTATTTTTTTTCTATTTTCTGGGAACATTTATCGATTTTTGTTGTCGTGAGCCGGTTCTGTGCGGAAGGGTATGATGCAGATTACTTCGGAGACGGTTAACTAATTAAAAACAATTATTTCGACTGTTTTATCCATAATTTACGTAAACGATCGCGACACGAGGTCTTCCCAGGGAGGTCACCCATCCTACCTCTGCCATCGCGCCAGAACGCTTAACTTCGTGGTTATGATTGGGCGAGAGCAGTGCCGCGTGTTGTCCATCGCCGCCCGCTCTACACGTACTCGAGGGATATAAGAATAAACATCCCACTCAATGTCGGGTGCGATCATACCAGCACTAATGCACCGGATCCCATCAGAACTCCGAAGTTAAGCGTGCTTGGGCGTGAGTACTACTAGGATGGGTGACCTCCTGGGTAGTCCTCGTGTTGCACCCTTTTTCGTGTTTTTCTATTTTTGATTACTTGTTGACGGACGATTTTCGGCTCAAATCATCAGAATCTCGATCGGGACCAGATAAGACATGTGAAATGAAAGTAGCTCGGGCACTGCCGGATTTGGACAAAATTGTAGGCTAATTTGATTGTAAACGGGCAAACGAATGAGACTCAATACTACGCAATGAGCTGACGAGATTTTAGCCGAATTCCTTCTCTAAAACCCTCTAATTTGCGATTTAAAGCTTCTGTTAAGCTTTCGTTTCCTCCAGAAATCCGCTTAGGAAGTTCGAAATTCGATTCCGGTTCCATTTTATCGTATCCCAGGCATAATAATAGCTTTACATTCGTTATTTCCTTCTTCTTATTTTTTTTTCTATTTTCTGGGAACATTTATCGATTTTTGTTGTCGTGAGCCGGTTCTGTGCGGAAGGGTATGACGCAGATTACTCCGGAGACGGTAACTAATTAAAAACAATTATTTCGACTGTTTTATCCATAATTTACGTAAACCATCGCGACACGAGGTCTTCCCAGGGAGGTCACCCATCCTACCTCTGCCATCGCGCCAGAACGCTTAACTTCATGGTTATGATTGGGCGAGAGCAGTGCCGCGTGTTGTCAATCGCCGCCCGCTCCACACGTACTCGAGGGATATAAAAATAAACATCCCACTCAATGTCGGGTGCGATCATACCAGCACTAATGCACCAGATCCCATCAGAACTTAGAAGTTAAGCGTGCTTGGCGAGAGCAGTACTAGGATGGGTGACCTCCTGGGAAGTCCTCGTGTTGCACCCTTTTTCGTGTTTTTCTATTTTTGATTACTTGTTGACAGACGATTTTCGGCTCAAATCATCTGAATCTCGATCGGGACCAGATAAGACATGTGAAATGAAAGTAGCTCGGGCACTGCCGGATTTGGACAAAATTGTAGGCTAATTTGATTGTAAACGGGCAAACGGACGAGACTCATTACTACGCAATGAGCTGACGAGATTTTAGCCGAATTCCTTCTCTAAGACCCTCTAATTTGCGATTTAACGCTTCTGTTAAGCTTTCGTTTCCTCGAGAAATCCGCTTAGGAAGTTCGAAATTCGATTCCGGTTCCATTTTATCGTATCCCAGGCATAATAATAGCTTTACATTCGTTATTTCCTTCTTCTTATTTTTTTTTCTATTTTCTGGGAACATTTATCGATTTTTGTTGTCGTGAGCCGGTTCTGTGCGGAAGGGTATGACGCAGATTACTCCGGAGACGGTTAACTAATTAAAAACAATTATTTCGACTGTTTTATCCATAATTTACGTAAACGATCGCGACACGAGGTCTTCCCAGGGAGGTCACCCATCCTAGCTCTGCCATCGCGCCAGAACGCTTAACTTCATGGTTATGATTGGGCGAGAGCAGTGCCGCGTGTTGTCCATCGCCGCCCGCTCCACACGTACTCGAGGGATATAAGAATAAACATCCACTCAATGTCGGGTGCGATCATACCAGCACTAATGCACCGGATCCCATCAGAACTCCGAAGTTAAGCGTGCTTGGGCGAGAGCAGTACTAGGATGGGTGACCCCCTGGGAAGTCCTCGTGTTGCACCCTTTTTCGTGTTTTTCTATTTTTGATTACTTGTTGACAGACGATTTTCGGCTCAAATCATCTGAATCTCGATCGGGACCAGATAAGACATGTGAAATGAAAGTAGCTCGGGCACTGCCGGATTTGGACAAAATTGTAGGCTAATTTGATTGTAAACGGGCAAACGGACAAGACTCATTACTACGCAATGAGCTGACGAGATTTTAGCCGAATTACTTCTCTAAAACCCTCTAATTTGCGATTTAACGCTTCTGTTAAGCTTTCGTTTCATCATGAAATCCGCTCAGGAAGTTTGAAATTCGATTCCGGTTCCATTTTATCGTATCCCAGGCATAATAATAGCTTTGCATTCGTTATTTCCTTCTTCTTATTTTTTTTTCTATTTTCTGGGAACATTTATCGATTTTTGTTGTCGTGAGCCGGTTCTGTGCGGAAGGGTATGACGCAGATTACTCCGGAGACGGTAACTAATTAAAAACAATTATTTCGACTGTTTTATCCATAATTTACGTAAACCATCGCGACACGAGGTCTTCCCAGGGAGGTCACCCATCCTACCTCTGCCATCGCGCCAGAACGCTTAACTTCATGGTTATGATTGGGCGAGAGCAGTGCCGCGTGTTGTCAATCGCCGCCCGCTCCACACGTACTCGAGGGATATAAAAATAAACATCCCACTCAATGTCGGGTGCGATCATACCAGCACTAATGCACCGGATCCCATCAGAACTTAGAAGTTAAGCGTGCTTGGCCGAGAGCAGTACTAGGATGGGTGACCTCCTGGGAAGTCCTCGTGTTGCACCCCTTTTCGTGTTTTTCTATTTTTGATTACTTGTTGACAGACGATTTTCGGCTCAAATCATCTGAATCTCGATCGGGACCAGATAAGACATGTGAAATGAAAGTAGCTCGGGCACTGCCGGATTTGGACAAAATTGTAGGCTAATTTGATTGTAAACGGGCAAACGAATGAGACTCATTACTACGCAATGAGCTGACGAGATTTTAGCCGAATTCCTTCTCTAAGACCCTCTAATTTGCGATTTAAAGCTTCTGTTAAGCTTTCGTTTCCTCGAGAAATCCGCTTAGAAAGTTCGAAATTCGATTCCGGTTCCATTTTATCGTATCCCAGGCATAATAATAGCTTTGCATTCGTTATTTCCTTCTTCTTATTTTTTTTTCTATTTTCTGGGAACATTTATCGATTTTTGTTGTCGTGAGCCGGTTCTGTGCGGAAGGGTATGACGCAGATTACTCCGGAGACGGTTAACTCATTAAAAACAATTATTTCGACTGTTTTATCCATAATTTACGTAAACGGTCGCGACACGAGGTCTTCCCAGGGAGGTCACCCATCCTAGCTCTGCCATCGCGCCAGAACGCTTAACTTCATGGTTATGATTGGGCGAGAGCAGTGCCGCGTGTTGTCCATCGCCGCCCGCTCCACACGTACTCGAGGGATATAAGAATAAACATCCCACTCAATGCCGGGTGCGATCATACCAGCACTAATGCACCGGATCCCATCAGAACTCCGAAGTTAAGCGTGCTTGGCGATAGCAGTACTAGGATGGGTGACCTCCTGTGAAGTCCTCGTGTTGCACCCTTTTTCGTGTTTTTCTATTTTTGATTACTTGTTGACAGACGATTTTCGGCTCAAATCATCTGAATCTCGATCGGGACCAGATAAGACATGTGAAATGAAAGTAGCCCGGGCACTGCCGTATTTAGACAAAATTGTAGGCTAATTTGATTGTAAACGGGCAAACGGACGAGACTCATTACTACGCAATGAGCTGACGAGATTTTAGCCGAATTCCTTCTCTAAGACCCTCTAATTTGCGATTTACCGCTTCTGTTAAGCTTTCGTTTCCTCGAGAAATCCGCTTAGGAAGTTCGAAATTCGATTCCGGTTCCATTTTATCGTATCCCAGGCATAATAATAGCTTTACATTCGTTATTTCCTTCTTCTTATTTTTTTTTCTATTTTCTGGGAACATTTATCGATTTTTGTTGTCGTGAGCCGGTTCTGTGCGGAAGGGTATGACGCAGATTACTCCGGAGACGGTTAACTCATTAAAAACAATTATTTCGACTGTTTTATCCATAATTTACGTAAACGGTCGCGACACGAGGTCTTCCCAGGGAGGTCACCCATCCTAGCTCTGCCATCGCGCCAGAACGCTTAACTTCATGGTTATGATTGGGCGAGAGCAGTGCCGCGTGTTGTCCATCGCCGCCCGCTCCACACGTACTCGAGGGATATAAGAATAAACATCCCACTCAATGTCGGGTGCGATCATACCAGCACTAATGCACCGGATCCCATCAGAACTCCGAAGTTAAGCGTGCTTGGCGAGAGCAGTACTAGGATGGGTGACCCCTGGGAAGTCCTCGTGTTGCACCCTTTTTCGTGTTTTTCTATTTTTGATTACTTGTTGACAGACGATTTTCGGCTCAAATCATCTGAATCTCGATCGGGACCAGATAAGACATGTGAAATGAAAGTAGCTCGGGCACTGCCGGATTTGGACAAAATTGTAGGCTAATTTGATTGTAAACGGGCAAACGGACGAGACTCATTACTACGCAATGAGCTGACGAGATTTTAGCCGAATTCCTTCTCTAAGACCCTCTAATTTGCGATTTACCGCTTCTGTTAAGCTTTCGTTTCCTCGAGAAATCCGCTTAGGAAGTTCGAAATTCGATTCCGGTTCCATTTTATCGTATCCCAGGCATAATAATAGCTTTACATTCGTTATTTCCTTCTTCTTATTTTTTTTCTATTTTCTGGGAACATTTATCGATTTTTGTTGTCGTGAGCCGGTTCTGTGCGGAAGGGTATGACGCAGATTACTCCGGAGACGGTTAACTCATTAAAAACAATTATTTCGACTGTTTTATCCATAATTTACGTAAACGATCGCGACACGAGGTCTTCCCAGGGAGGTCACCCATCCTAGCCTCTGCCATCGCGCCAGAACGCTTAACTTCGTGGTTATGATTGGGCGAGAGCAGTGCCGCGTGTTGTCCATCGCCGCCCGCTCCACACGTACTCGAGGGATATAAGAATAAACATCCCACTCAATGTCGGGTGCGATCATACCAGCACTAATGCACCGGATCCCATCAGAACTCCGAAGTTAAGCGTGCTTGGGCGAGAGCAGTACTAGGATGGGTGACCCCCTGGGAAGTCCTCGTGTTGCACCCTTTTTCGTGTTTTTCTATTTTTGATTACTTGTTGACAGACGATTTTCGGCTCAAATCATCTGAATCTCGATCGGGACCAGATAAGACATGTGAAATGAAAGTAGCTCGGGCACTGCCGGATTTGGACAAAATTGTAGGCTAATTTGATTGTAAACGGGCAAACGGACGAGACTCATTACTACGCAATGAGCTGACGAGATTTTAGCCGAATTCCTTCTCTAAGACCCTCTAATTTGCGATTTACCGCTTCTGTTAAGCTTTCGTTTCCTCGAGAAATCCGCTTAGGAAGTTCGAAATTCGATTCCGGTTCCATTTTATCGTATCCCAGGCATAATAATAGCTTTACATTCGTTATTTCCTTCTTCTTATTTTTTTTTCTATTTTCTGGGAACATTTATCGATTTTTGTTGTCGTGAGCCGGTTCTGTGCGGAAGGGTATGACGCAGATTACTCCGGAGACGGTTAACTCATTAAAAACAATTATTTCGACTGTTTTATCCATAATTTACGTAAACGGTCGCGACACGAGGTCTTCCCAGGGAGGTCACCCATCCTAGCTCTGCCATCGCGCCAGAACGCTTAACTTCATGGTTATGATTGGGCGAGAGCAGTGCCGCGTGTTGTCCATCGCCGCCCGCTCCACACGTACTCGAGGGATATAAGAATAAACATCCCACTCAATGTCGAGTGCGATCATACCAGCACTAATGCACCGGATCCCATCAGAACTCCGAAGTTAAGCGTGCTTGGGCGAGAGCAGTACTAGGATGGGTGATCTCCCTGGGAAGTCCTCGTGTTGCACCCTTTTTCGTGTTTTTCTATTTTTGATTACTTGTTGACAGACGATTTTCGGCTCAAATCATCTGAATCTCGATCGGGACCAGATAAGACATGTGAAATGAAAGTAGCTCGGGCACTGCCGGATTTGGACAAAATTGTAGGCTAATTTGATTGTAAACGGGCAAACGGACGAGACTCATTACTACGCAATGAGCTGACGAGATTTTAGCCGAATTCCTTCTCTAAGACCCTCTAATTTGCGATTTACCGCTTCTGTTAAGCTTTCGTTTCCTCGAGAAATCCGCTTAGGAAGTTCGAAATTCGATTCCGGTTCCATTTTATCGTATCCCAGGCATAATAATAGCTTTACATTCGTTATTTCCTTCTTCTTATTTTTTTTTCTATTTTCTGGGAACATTTATCGATTTTTGTTGTCGTGAGCCGGTTCTGTGCGGAAGGGTATGACGCAGATTACTCCGGAGACGGTTAACTAATTAAAAACAATTATTTCGACTGTTTTATCCATAATTTACGTAAACGGATCGCGACACGAGGTCTTCCCAGGGAGGTCACCCATCCTACCTCTGCCATCGCGCCAGAACGCTTAACTTCGTGGTTATGATTGGGCGAGAGCAGTGCCGCGTGTTGTCCATCGCCGCCCGCTCCACACGTACTCGAGGGATATAAGAATAAACATCCCACTCAATGTCGGGTGCGATCATACTAGCACTAATGCACCGGATCCCATCAGAACTCCGAAGTTAAGCGTGCTTGGGCGAGAGCAGTACTAGGATGGGTGACCCCCTGGGAAGTCCTCGTGTTGCACCCTTTTTCGTGTTTTTCTATTTTTGATTACTTGTTGACAGACGATTTTCGGCTCAAATCATCTGAATCTCGATCGGGACCAGATAAGACATGTGAAATGAAAGTAGCTCGGGCACTGCCGGATTTGGACAAAATTGTAGGCTAATTTGATTGTAAACGGGCAAACGGACGAGACTCATTACTACGCAATGAGCTGACGAGATTTTAGCCGAATTCCTTCTCTAAGACCCTCTAATTTGCGATTTACCGCTTCTGTTAAGCTTTCGTTTCCTCGAGAAATCCGCTTAGGAAGTTCGAAATTCGATTCCGGTTCCATTTTATCGTATCCCAGGCATAATAATAGCTTTACATTCGTTATTTCCTTCTTCTTATTTTTTTTTCTATTTTCTGGGAACATTTATCGATTTTTGTTGTCGTGAGCCGGTTCTGTGCGGAAGGGTATGACGCAGATTACTCCGGAGACGGTTAACTCATTAAAAACAATTATTTCGACTGTTTTATTCATAATTTACGTAAACGGTCGCGACACGAGGTCTTCCCAGGGAGGTCACCCATCCTAGCTCTGCCATCGCGCCAGAACGCTTAACTTCCTGGTTATGATTGGGCGAGAGCAGTGCCGCGTGTTGTCCATCGCCGCCCGCTCCACACGTACACGAGGGATATAAGAATAAACATCCCACTCAATGTCGGGTGCGATCATACCAGCACTAATGCACCGGATCCCATCAGAACTCCGAAGTTAAGCGTGCTTGGGCGAGAGCAGTACTAGGATGGGTGACCCCCTGGGAAGTCCTCGTGTTGCACCCTTTTTCGTGTTTTTCTATTTTTGATTACTTGTTGACAGACGATTTTCGGCTCAAATCATCTGAATCTCGATCGGGACCAGATAAGACATGTGAAATGAAAGTAGCTCGGGCACTGCCGGATTTGGACAAAATTGTAGGCTAATTTGATTGTAAACGGGCAAACGGACGAGACTCATTACTACGCAATGAGCTGACGAGATTTTAGCCGAATTCCTTCTCTAAGACCCTCTAATTTGCGATTTACCGCTTCTGTTAAGCTTTCGTTTCCTCGAGAAATCCGCTTAGGAAGTTCGAAATTCGATTCCGGTTCCATTTTATCGTATCCCAGGCATAATAATAGCTTTACATTCGTTATTTCCTTCTTCTTATTTTTTTTTCTATTTTCTGGGAACATTTATCGATTTTTGTTGTCGTGAGCCGGTTCTGTGCGGAAGGGTATGACGCAGATTACTCCGGAGACGGTTAACTCATTAAAAACAATTATTTCGACTGTTTTATCCATAATTTACGTAAACGATCGCGACACGAGGTCTTCCCAGGGAGGTCACCCATCCTAGCTCTGCCATCGCGCCAGAACGCTTAACTTCTGGTTATGATTGGGCGAGAGCAGTGCCGCGTGTTGTCCATCGCCGCCCGCTCCACACGTACCGAGGGATATAAGAATAAACATCCCACTCAATGTCGGGTGCGATCATACCAGCACTAATGCACCGGATCCCATCAGAACTCCGAAGTTAAGCGTGCTTGGGCGAGAGCAGTACTAGGATGGGTGACCCCCTGGGAAGTCCTCGTGTTGCACCCTTTTTCGTGTTTTTTCTATTTTTGATTACTTGTTGACAGACGATTTTCGGCTCAAATCATCTGAATCTCGATCGGGACCAGATAAGACATGTGAAATGAAAGTAGCTCGGGCACTGCCGGATTTGGACAAAATTGTAGGCTAATTTGATTGTAAACGGGCAAACGGACGAGACTCATTACTACGCAATGAGCTGACGAGATTTTAGCCGAATTCCTTCTCTAAGACCCTCTAATTTGCGATTTACCGCTTCTGTAAGCTTTCGTTTCCTCGAGAAATCCGCTTAGGAAGTTCGAAATTCGATTCGGTTCCATTTATCGTATCCAGGCATATAATAGCTTTACATTCGTTATTCCTTCTTCTTATTTTTTTTTCTATTTTCTGGGAACATTATCGATTTTTGTTGTCGTGAGCCGGTTCTGTGCGGAAGGGTATGACGCAGATTACTCCGGAGACGGTTAACTCATTAAAAACAATTATTTCGACTGTTTTATCCATAATTTACGTAACACGCGCGACACGAGGTCTTCCAGGGAG
>NC_134559.1:37877053-37889431 GCF_025594145.1 Primulina tabacum
TTTTTCTATTTTTGATTACTTGTTGACGGACGATATTCGGCTCAAATCATCAGAATCTCGATCGGGACCAGATAAGACATGTGAAATGAAAGTAGCTCGGGCACTGACGGATTTGGACAAAATTGTAGGCTAATTTGATTGTAAACGGGCAAACGAATGAGACTCATTACTACGCAATATGCTGACGAGATTTTAGCCGAAATCTTCTCTAAGACCCTCTAATTTGCGATTTAAAGCTTCTGTTAAGCTTTCGTTTCCTCGAGAAATCCGCTTAGAAAGTTCGAAATTCGATTCCGGTTCCATTTTATCGTATCCCAGGCATAATAATAGCTTTACATTCGTTATTTCCTTCTTCTTATTTTTTTTTTCTATTTTCTGGGAACATTATCGATTTTTGTTGTCGTGAGCCGGTTCTGTGCGGAAGGGTATGACGCAGATTACTCCGGAGACGGTTAATAACTCATTAAAAAAATTATTTCGACTGTTTTATCCATAATTTACGTAAACGAGTCTGCCACGAGGTCACCCATCCTAGCTCTCCATCGCGCCAGAACGCTTAACTTCATGGTTATGATTGGGCGAGAGCAGTGCCGCGTGTTGTCCATCGCGCCCTCTCCACACGTACTCGAGGGATATAAGAATAAACATCCCACTCAATGTCGGTGCGATCTACGCACTAATGCACCGGATCCCATTAAACTCCGAAGTTAAGCGTGCTTGGGCGAGAGCATACTAGGATGGTGACCCCCTGTGAAGTCCTCGTGTTGCACCCTTTTTGTGTTTTTTCTATTTTTGATTACTTGTTGACAGACGATTTTCGTCTCAAATCATCTGAATCTCGATCGGGACCAGATAAGACATGTGAAATGAAAGTAGCTCGGGCACTGCCGGATTTGGACAAAATTGTAGGCTAATTTGATTGTAAACGGGCAAACGGACGAGACTCATTATTGCGCAATGAGCTGACGAGATTTTAGCCGAATTCTTTCTCTAAGACCCTCTTATTTGCGATTTAACGCTTCTGTTAAGCTTTCGTTTCATCATGAAATCCGCTCAGGAAGTTCGAAATTCGATTCTGGTTCCATTTTATCGTATCCCAGGCATAATAATAGCTTTGCATTCGTTATTTCCTTCTTCTTATTTTTTTTTCTATTTTCCGGGAACATTTATCGATTTTCGTTGTCGTGAGTCGGTTCTGTGCGGAAGGGTTTGACGCAGATTACTCCGGAGACGGTTAACTCATTAAAACAAATTATTTGGACTGTTTTATCCATAATTTACGTAAACGGTCGCGACACGAGGTCTTCCCAGGGAGGTCACCCATCCTACCTCTGCCATCGCGCCAGAACGCTTAACTTCGTGGTTATGATTGGGCGAGAGCAGTGCCGCGTGTTGTCCATCGACGCCCGCTCCACACGTACTCGAGGAATATAAGAATAAACATCCCACTCAATGTCGGGTGCGATCATACCAGCACTAATGCACCGGATCCCATCAGAACTCCGAAGTTAAGCGTGCTTGGGCGAGAGCAGTACTAGGATAGGTGACCCCCTGGGAAGTCCTCGTGTTGCACCCTTTTTCGTGTTTTTCTATTTTTGATTACTTGTTGACAGACGATTTTTGGCTCAAATCATCTGAATCTCGATCGGGACCAGATAAAACATGTGAAATGAAAGTAGCTCGGGCACTGCCCGATTTGGACAAAATTGTAGGCTAATTTGATTGTAAACGGGCAAACGGACGAGACTCATTATTACGCAATGAGCTGACGAGATTTTAGCCAAATTCCTTCTCTAAGACCCTCTAATTTGCGATTTAACGCTTCTGTTAAGCTTTCGTTTCCTCGAGAAATCCGCTTAGGAAGTTCGAAATTCGATTCCGGTTCCATTTTATCGTATCCCAGGCATAATAATAGCTTTACATTCGTTATTTCCTTCTTCTTATTTTTTTTTCTATTTTCTGGGAACATTTATCGATTTTTGTTGTCGTGAGCCTGTTCTGTGCGGAAGGGTATGACGCAGATTACTCCGGAGACGGTTAACTAATTTAAAACAATTATTTCGACTGTTTTATCCATAATTTACGTAAACGATCGCGACACGAGGTCTTCCCAGGGAGGTTACCCATCCTAGCTCTGCCATCGCGCTAGAACGCTTAACTTCATGGTTTTGATTGGGCGAGAGCAGTGCCGCGTGTTGTCCATCGCCGCCCGCTCCACACGTACTCGAGGGATATAAGAATAAACATCCCACTCAATGTCGGGTGCGATCTTACGAGCACTAATGCACCGGATCCCATCAGAACTCCGAAGTTAAGCGTGCTTGGGCGAGAGCAGTACTAGGATGGTGACACCTTGGGAATTCCTCGTGTTGCACCCCTTTTTCGTGTTTTTCTATTTTTGATTACTTGTTGACAGACGATTTTCGGCTCAAATCATCTGAATCTCGATCGGGACCAGATAAGACATGTGAAATGAAAGTAGCTCGGGCACTGCCGGATTTGGACAAAATTGTAGGCTAATTTGATTGTAAACGGGCAAACGGACGAGACTCATTACTACGCAATGAGCTGACGAGATTTTAGCCGAATTCCTTCTCTAAGACCCTCTATTTTGCGATTTACCGCTTCTGTTAAGCTTTCGTTTCCTCGAGAAATCCGCTTAGAAAGTTCGAAATTCGATTCCAGTTCCATTTTATCGTATCCCAGGCATAATAATAGCTTTATATTCGTTATTTCCTTCTTCTTATTTTTTTTTCTATTTTCTGGGAACATTTATCGATTTTTGTTGTCGTGAGCCTGTTCTGTGCGGAAGGGTATGACGCAGATTACTCCGGAGACGGTTAACTAATTTAAAACATTTATTTCGACTGTTTTATCCATAATTTACGTAAACGATCGCGACACGAGGTCTTCCCAGGGAGGTCACCCATACTACCTCTGCCATCGCGCCAGAACGCTTAACTTCGTGGTTATGATTGGGCGAAAGCGGTGCCGCGTGTTGTCCATCGCCGCCCGCTCCACACGTACTCGAGGGATATAAGAATAAACATCCCACTCAATGTCTGGTGCGATCATACCAGCACTAATGCACCGGATCCCATCAGAACTCCGAAGTTAAGCGTGCTTGGGCGAGAGCAGTACTAGGATCGGTGACCCCCTGGAAAGTCCTCGTGTTGCACCCTTTTTCGTGTTTTTCTATTTTTGATTACTTGTTGACAGACGATTTTCGGCTCAAATCATCTGAATCTCGATCGGGACCAGATAAAACATGTGAAATGAAAGTAGCTCGGCACTGCCGGATTTGGACAAAATTGTAGGCTAATTTGATTGTAAACGGGCAAACGGACGAGACTCATTACTACGCAATGAGCTGACGAGATTTTAGCCGAATTCCTTCTCTAAGACCCTCTAATTTGCGATTTAACGCTTCTGTTAAGCTTTCGTTTCCTCGAGAAATCCGCTTAGGAAGTTCGAAATTCGATTCCGGTTCCATTTTATCGTATCCGAGGCATAATAATAGCTTTACATTCGTTATTTCCTTCTTCTTATTTTTTTTTCTATTTTCTGGGAACATTTATCGATTTTTGTTGTCGTGAGCCGGTTCTGTGCGGAAGGGTATGACGCAGATTACTCCGGAGACGGTTAACTCATTAAAAACAATTATTTCGACTGTTTTATCCATAATTTACGTAAACGGTCGCGACACGAGGTCTTCCCAGGGAGGTCACCCATCCTAGCTCTGCCATCGCGCCAGAACGCTTAACTTCATGGTTATGATTGGGCGAGAGCAGTGCCGCGTGTTGTCCATCGCCGCCCGCTCCACACGTACTCGAGGGATATAAGAATAAACATCCCACTCAATGTCGGGTGCGATCATACTAGCACTAATGCACCGGATCCCATCAGAACTCCGAAGTTAAGCGTGCTTGGGCGAGAGCAGTACTAGGATGGGTGACACCCTGGGAAGTCCTCGTGTTGCACCCTTTTTCGTGTTTTTCTATTTTTGATTACTTGTTGACAGACGATTTTCGGCTCAAATCATCTGAATCTCGATCGGGACCAGATAAGACATGTGAAATGAAAGTAGCTCGGGCACTGCCGGATTTGGACAAAATTGTAGGCTAATTTGATTGTAAACGGGCAAACGGACGAGACTCATTACTACGCAATGAGCTGACGAGATTTTAGCCGAATTCCTTCTCTAAGACCCTCTAATTTGCGATTTAACCGCTTCTGTTAAGCTTTCGTTTCCTCGAGAAATCCGCTTAGGAAGTTCGAAATTCGATTCCGGTTCCATTTTATCGTATCCCAGGCATAATAATAGCTTTACATTCGTTATTTCCTTCTTCTTATTTTTTTTTCTATTTTCTGGGAACATTTATCGATTTTTGTTGTCGTGAGCCGGTTCTGTGCGGAAGGGTATGACGCAGATTACTCCGGAGACGGTTAACTCATTAAAAACAATTATTTCGACTGTTTTATCCATAATTTACGTAAACGATCGCGACACGAGGTCTTCCCAGGGAGGTCACCCATCCTAGCTCTGCCATCGCGCCAGAACGCTTAACTTCATGGTTATGATTGGGCGAGAGCAGTGCCGCGTGTTGTCCATCGCCGCCCGCTCCACACGTACTCGAGGGATATAAGAATAAACATCCCACTCAATGTCGGGTGCGATCATACCAGCACTAATGCACCGGATCCCATCAGAACTCCGAAGTTAAGCGTGCTTGGGCGAGAGCAGTACTAGGATGGGTGACACCCTGGGAAGTCCTCGTGTTGCACCCTTTTTCGTGTTTTTCTATTTTTGATTACTTGTTGACAGACGATTTTCGGCTCAAATCATCTGAATCTCGATCGGGACCAGATAAGACATGTGAAATGAAAGTAGCTCGGGCACTGCCGGATTTGGACAAAATTGTAGGCTAATTTGATTGTAAACGGGCAAACGGACGAGACTCATTACTACGCAATGAGCTGACGAGATTTTAGCCGAATTCCTTCTCTAAGACCCTCTAATTTGCGATTTACCGCTTCTGTTAAGCTTTCGTTTTCCTCGAGAAATCCGCTTAGGAAGTTCGAAATTCGATTCCGGTTCCATTTTATCGTATCCCAGGCATAATAATAGCTTTACATTCGTATTTCCTTCTTCTTATTTTTTTTCTATTTTCTGGGAACATTTATCGATTTTTGTTGTCGTGAGCCGGTTCTGTGCGGAAGGGTATGACGCAGATTACTCCGGAGACGGTTAACTAATTTAAAAAACAATTATTTCGACTGTTTTATCCATAATTTACGTAAACGATCGCGACACGAGGTCTTCCCAGGGAGGTTAACCCATCCTAGCTCTGCCATCGCGCCAGAACGCTTAACTTCATGGTTATGATTGGGCGAGAGCAGTGCCGCGTGTTGTCCATCGCCGCCCGCTCCACACGTACTCGAGGATATAAGAATAAACATCCCACTCAATGTTGTGTGCGATCTTACGAGCACTAATGCACCGGATCCCATCAGAACGTCCGAAGTTAAGCGTGCTTGGGCGAGAGCAGTACTAGGATGGGTGACACCCTGGGAAGTCCTCGTGTGCACCCTTTTTCGTGTTTTTCTATTTTTGATTACTTGTTGACAGACGATTTTCGGCTCAAATCATCTGAATCTCGATCGGGACCAGATAAGACATGTGAAATGAAAGTAGCTCGGGCACTGCCGGATTTGGACAAAATTGTAGGCTAATTTGATTGTAAACGGGCAAACGGACGAGACTCATTACTACGCAATGAGCTGACGAGATTTAGCCGAATTCCTTCTCTAAGACCCTCTAATTTGCGATTTACCGCTTCTGTTAAGCTTTCGTTTCCTCGAGAAATCCGCTTAGGAAGTTCGAAATTCGATTCCGGTTCCATTTTATCGTATCCGAGGCATAATAATAGCTTTACATTCGTTATTTCCTTCTTCTTATTTTTTTTTCTATTTTCTGGGAACATTTATCGATTTTTGTTGTCGTGAGCCTGTTCTGTGCGGAAGGGTATGACGCAGATTACTCCCGGAGACGGTTAACTCATTAAAAACAATTATTTCGACTGTTTTAATCCATAATTTACGTAAACGATCGCGACACGAGGTCTTCCCAGGGAGGTCACCCATACTAGCCTCTGCCATCGCGCCAGAACGCTTAACTTCGTGGTTATGATTGGGCGAGAGCAGTGCCGCGTGTTGTCCATCGCCGCCCGCTCCACACGTACTCGAGGGATATAAGAATAAACATCCCACTCAATGTCGGGTGCGATCATACCAGCACTAATGCACCGGATCCCATCAGAACTCCGAAGTTAAGCGTGCTTGGGCGAGAGAGCAGTACTAGGATGGGTGACACCCTGGGAAAGTCCTCGTGTTGCACCCTTTTTCGTGTTTTTCTATTTTTGATTACTTGTTGACAGACGATTTTCGGCTCAAATCATCTGAATCTCGATCGGGACCAGATAAGACATGTGAAATGAAAGTAGCTCGGGCACTGCCGGATTTGGACAAAATTGTAGGCTAATTTGATTGTAAACGGGCAAACGGACGAGACTCATTACTACGCAATGAGCTGACGAGATTTTAAGCCGAATTCCTTCTCTAAGACCCTCTAATTTGCGATTTACCGCTTCTGTTAAGCTTTCGTTTCCTCGAGAAATCCGCTTAGGAAGTTCGAAATTCGATTCCGGTTCCATTTTATCGTATCCGAGGCATAATAATAGCTTTACATTCGTTATTTCCTTCTTCTTATTTTTTTTTCTATTTTCTGGGAACATTTATCGATTTTTGTTGTCGTGAGCCGGTTCTGTGCGGAAGGGTATGACGCAGATTACTCCGGAGACGGTTAACTCATTAAAAACAATTATTTCGACTGTTTTATCCATAATTTACGTAAACGATCGCGACACGAGGTCTTCCCAGGGAGGTCACCCATCCTAGCTCTGCCATCGCGCCAGAACGCTTAACTTCAGTGTTATGATTGGGCGAGAGCAGTGCCGCGTGTTGTCCATCGCCGCCCGCTCCACACGTACTCGAGGGATATAAGAATAAACATCCCACTCAATGTCGGGTGCGATCTTACCGAGCACTAATGCACCGGATCCCATCAGAACTCCGAAGTTAAGCGTGCTTGGGCGAGAGCAGTACTAGGATGGGTGACCCCTGGAAGTCCTCGTGTTGCACCCCTTTTTCGTGTTTTTCTATTTTGATTACTTGTTGACAGACGATTTTCGGCTCAAATCATCTGAATCTCGATCGGGACCAGATAAGACATGTGAAATGAAAGTAGCTCGGGCACTGCCGGATTTGGACAAAATTGTAGGCTAATTTGATTGTAAACGGGCAAACGGACGAGACTCATTACTACGCAATGAGCTGACGAGATTTAGCCGAATTCCTTCTCTAAGACCCTCTAATTTGCGATTTACCGCTTCTGTTAAGCTTTCGTTTCCTCGAGAAATCCGCTTAGGAAGTTCGAAATTCGATTCCGGTTCCATTTTATCGTATCCCAGGCATAATAATAGCTTTACATTCGTTATTTCCTTCTTCTTATTTTTTTTCTATTTTCTGGGAACATTTATCGATTTTGTTGTCGTGAGCCGGTTCTGTGCGGAAGGGTATGACGCAGATTACTCCGGAGACGGTTAACTCATTAAAAACAATTATTTCGACTGTTTTATCCATAATTTACGTAAACGATCGCGACACGAGGTCTTCCAGGGAGGTCACCCATCCTAGCTCTGCCATCGCGCCAGAACGCTTAACTTCTGGTTATGATTGGGCGAGAGCAGTGCCGCGTGTTGTCCATCGCCGCCCGCTCCACACGTACTCGAGGGATATAAGAATAAACATCCCACTCAATGTCGGGTGCGATCATACCAGCACTAATGCACCGGATCCCATCAGAACTCCGAAGTTAAGCGTGCTTGGGCGAGAGCAGTACTAGGATGGGTGACCCCCTGGAAAGTCCTCGTGTTGCACCCTTTTTCGTGTTTTTCTATTTTGATTACTTGTTGACAGACGATTTTCGGCTCAAATCATCTGAATCTCGATCGGGACCAGATAAGACATGTGAAATGAAAGTAGCTCGGGCACTGCCGATTTGGACAAAATTGTAGGCTAATTTGATTGTAAAACGGGCAAACGGACGAGACTCATTACACGCAATGAGCTGACGAGATTTAGCCGAATTCCTTCTCTAAGACCCTCTAATTTGCGATTTACCGCTTCTGTTAAGCTTTCGTTTCCTCGAGAAATCCGCTTAGGAAGTTCGAAATTCGATTCCGGTTCCATTTTATCGTATCCGAGGCATAATAATAGCTTTACATTCGTTATTTCCTTCTTCTTATTTTTTTTTTCTATTTTCTGGGAACATTTATCGATTTTTGTTGTCGTGAGCCGGTTCTGTGCGGAAGGGTATGACGCAGATTACTCCCGAGACGGTTAACTCATTAAAAACAATTATTTCGACTGTTTTATCCATAATTTACGTAAACGGTCGCGACACGAGGTCTTCCCAGGGAGGTCACCCATCCTAGCTCTGCCATCGCGCCAGAACGCTTAACTTCATGGTTATGATTGGGCGAGAGCAGTGCCGCGTGTTGTCCATCGCCGCCCGCTCCACACGTACTCGAGGGATATAAGAATAAACATCCCACTCAATGTCGGGTGCGATCATACAGCACTAATGCACCGGATCCCATCAGAACTCCGAAGTTAAGCGTGCTTGGGCGAGAGCAGTACTAGGATGGGTGACACCCCTGGAAGTCCTCGTGTTGCACCCTTTTTCGTGTTTTTCTATTTTTGATTACTTGTTGACAGACGATTTTCGGCTCAAATCATCTGAATCTCGATCGGGACCAGATAAGACATGTGAAATGAAAGTAGCTCGGGCACTGCCGGATTTGGACAAAATTGTAGGCTAATTTGATTGTAAACGGGCAAACGGACGAGACTCATTACTACGCAATGAGCTGACGAGATTTTAGCCGAATTCCTTCTCTAAGACCCTCTAATTTGCGATTTACCGCTTCTGTTAAGCTTTCATTTCCTCGAGAAATCCGCTTAGGAAGTTCGAAATTCGATTCCGGTTCCATTTTATCGTATCCGAGGCATAATAATAGCTTTACATTCGTTATTTCCTTCTTCTTATTTTTTTTCTATTTTCTGGGAACATTTATCGATTTTTGTTGTCGTGAGCCGGTTCTGTGCGGAAGGGTATGACGCAGATTACTCCGGAGACGGTTAACTCATTAAAACAATTATTTCGACTGTTTTATCCATAATTTACGTAAACGATCGCGACACGAGGTCTTCCCAGGGAGGTCACCCATCCTACCTCTGCCATCGCGCCAGAACGCTTAACTTCGTGGTTATGATTGGGCGAGAAGCAGGTGCCGCGTGTTGTCCATCGCCGCCCGCTCCACACAGTACTCGAGGGATATAAGAATAAACATCCCACTCAATGTCGGGTGCGATCTTACGAGCACCAATGCACCGGATCCCATCAGAACTCCGAAGTTAAGCGTGCTTGGGCGAGAGCAGTACTAGGTTGGGTGACACCCTGGGAAGTCCTCGTGTTGCACCCTTTTTCGTGTTTTTCTATTTTTGATTACTTGTTGACAGACGATTTTCGGCTCAAATCATCTGAATCTCGATCGGGACCAGATAAGACATGTGAAATGAAAGTAGCTCGGGCACTGCCGGATTTGGACAAAATTGTAGGCTAATTTGATTGTAAACGGGCAAACGGACGAGACTCATTACTACGCAATGAGCTGACGAGATTTTAGCCGAATTCCTTCTCTAAGACCCTCTAATTTGCGATTTACCGCTTCTGTTAAGATTTCGTTTCCTCGAGAAATCCGCTTAGGAAGTTCGAAATTCGATTCCGGTTCCATTTTATCGTATCCCAGGCATAATAATAGCTTTACATTCGTAATTTCCTTCTTCTTATTTTTTTTCTATTTTCTGGGAACATTTATCGATTTTTGTTGTCGTGCGCCGGTTCTGTGCGGAAGGGTATGACGCAGATTACTCCGGAGACGGTTAACTCATTAAAAACAATTATTTTGACTGTTTTATACATAATTTACGTAAACGATCGCGATACGAGGTCTTCCCAGGGAGGACACCCATCCTAGCTCTGCCATCGCGCCAGAACGCTTAACTTCATGGTTATGATTGGGCGAGAGCAGTGCCGCGTGTTGTCCATCGCCGCCCGCTCCACACGTACTCGAGGGATATAAGAATAAACATCCCACTCAATGTCGGGTGCGATCATACCAGCACTAATGCATCGGATCCCATCAGAACTCCGAAGTTAAGCGTGCTTGGGCGAGAGCAGTACTAGGATGGGTGACCCCCTGCGAAGTCCTCGTGTTGCACCCTTTTTCGTGTTTTTTATTTTTGATTACTTGTTGATAGACGATTTTCGGCTCAAATCATCTGAATCTCGATCGGGACCAGATAAAACATGTGAAATGAAAGTAGCTCGGGCACTGCCGGATTTGGAAAAATGTAGGCTAATTTGATTGTAAACGGGGCAAACGGACGAGACTCATTACAAGCAATGAGCTGAAGAGATTTTAGCCGAATTCCTTCTCTAAGACCCTCTAATTTTGCGATTTACCGCTTCTGGTTAAGCTTTCGTTTCCTCGAGAAATCCGCTTAGGAAGTTCGAAATTCGATTCCGGTTCCATTTTATCGTATCCGAGGCATAATAATAACTTTACATTCGTTATTTCCTTCTTCTTATTTTTTTTCTATTTTCTGGGAACATTTATCGATTTTTGTTGTCGTGAGCCGGTTCTGTGCGGAAGGGTATGACGCAGATTACTCCCGAGACGGTTAACTCATTAAAAACAATTATTTCGACTGTTTTATCCATAATTTACGTAAACGGTCGCGACACGAGGTCTTCCCAGGGAGGTCACCCATCCTAGCTCTGCCATCGCGCCAGAACGCTTAACTTCATGGTTAGTGATTGGGCGAGAGCAGTGCCGCGTGTGTCATCGCCGCCCGCTCCACACGTACTCGAGGGAAATAAGAATAAACAATCCCACTCAATGTCGGGTGGATCATACTAGCGAGCTAATGCACCGGATCCCATCAGAACTCCGAGTTAAGCGTGCTTGGGCGAGAGCAGTACTAGGATGGGTGACACCACTGAGAAGTCCTCGTGTTGCAACCCTTTTTCGTGTTTTTCTATTTTTGATTACTTGTTGACAGACGATTTTCGGCTCAAATCATCTGAATCTCTGATCGGGACCAGATAAGACATGTGAAATGAAAGTAGCTCGGGCACTGCCGGATTTGGACAAATGTAGGCTAATTTGATTGTAAACGGGCAAACGGACGAGACTCATTACTACGCAATGAGCTGACGAGATTTAAGCCGAATTCCTTCTCTAAGACCCTCTAATTTGCGATTTACCGCTTCTGTTAAGCTTTCATTTCCTCGAGAAATCCGCTTAGGAAGTTCGAAATTCGATTCCGGTTCCATTTTATCGTATCCCAGGCATAATAATAGCTTTACATTCGTTATTTCCTTCTTCTTATTTTTTTTTCTATTTTCTGGGAACATTTATCGATTTTTGTTGTCGTGAGCCGGTTCTGTGCGGAAGGGTATGACGCAGATTACTCCGGAGACGGTTAACTTATTAAAAACAATTATTTCGACTGTTTTATCCATAATTTACGTAAACGGTCGCGACACGAGGTCTTCCCAGGGAGGTCACCCATCCTAGCTCTGCCATCGCGCCAGAACGCTTAACTTCATGGTTATGATTGGGCGAGCAGTGCCGCGTGTTGTCCATCGCCGCCCGCTCCACACGTACTCGAGGGATATAAGAATAAACATCCCACTCAATGTCGGGTGCGATCTTACGCACAATGCACCGGATCCCATCAGAACTCCGAAGTTAAGCGTGCTTGGGCGAGAGCAGTACTAGGTGGGTGACCCTGGGAAGTCCTCGTGTTGCACCCTTTTTCGTGTTTTTCTATTTTTGATTACTTGTTGACAGACGATTTTCGGCTCAAATCATCTGAATCTCGATCGGGACCAGATAAGACATGTGAAATGAAAGTAGCTCGGGCACTGCCGGATTTGGACAAAATTGTAGGCTAATTTGATTGTAAACGGGCAAACGGACGAGACTCATTACTACGCAATGAGCTGACGAGATTTTAGCCGAATTCCTTCTCTAAGACCCTCTAATTTGCGATTTACCGCTTCTGTTAAGCTTTTGTTTCCTCGAGAAATCCGCTTAGGAAGTTCGAAATTCGATTCCGGTTCCATTTTATCGTATCCCAGGCATAATAATAGCTTTACATTCGTATTTCCTTCTTCTTATTTTTTTT
>NC_134559.1:37889531-37920399 GCF_025594145.1 Primulina tabacum
CTGGTCATACCCTTCCGCACAGAACCGGCTCACGACAACAAAAATCGATAAATGTTCCCAGAAAATAGAAAAAAAATAAGAAGAAGGAAATAACGAATGTAAAGCTATTATTATGCCTGGGATACGATAAAATGGAACCGGAATCGAATTTCGAACTTCCTAAGCGGATTTCTCGAGGAAACGAAAGCTTAACAGAAGCGTAAATCGCAAATTAGAGGGTCTTAGAGAAGGAATTCGGCTAAAATCTCGTCAGCTCATTGCGTAGTAATGAGTCTCGTCCGTTTGCCCGTTTACAATCAAATTAGCCTACAATTTTGTCCAAATCCGGCAGTGCCCGAGCTACTTTCATTTCACATGTCTTATCTGGTCCCGATCGAGATTCAGATGATTTGAGCCGAAAATCGTCTGTCAACAAGTAATCAAAAATAGAAAAACACGAAAAGGGTGCAACACGAGGACTTCCCAGGGGGTCACCATCTAGTACTGCTCTCCCAACGCTTAACTTCGGAGTTCTGATGGGATCCGGTGCATTAGTGCTGGTATGATCGCACCCGACATTGAGTGGGATGTTTATTCTTATATCCCTCGAGTACGTGTGGAGCGGGCGGCGATGGACAACACGCGGCACTGCTCTGCCCAATCATAACCATGAAGTTAAGCGTTCTGGCGCGATGGCAGAGCTAGGATGGGTGACCTCCCTGGGAAGACCTCGTGTCGCGACGTTTACGTAAATTATGGATAAAACAGTCGAAATAATTGTTTTTAATGAGTTAACCGTCTCCGGAGTAATCTGCGTCATACCCTTCCGCACAGAACCGGCTCACGACAACAAAAATCGATAAATGTTCCCAGAAAATAGAAAAAAAAATAAGAAGAAGGAAATAACGAATGTAAAGCTATTATTATGCCTGGGATACGATAAAATGGAACCGGAATCGAATTTCGAACTTCCTAAGCGGATTTCTCGAGGAAACGAAAGCTTAACAGAAGCGGTAAATCGCAAATGTAGAGGGTCTTAGAGAAGGAATTCGGCTAAAATCTCGTCAGCTCATTGCGTAGTAATGAGTCTCGTCCGTTTGCCCTTTACAATCAAATTAGCCTACAATGTTTGTCCAAATCCAAGCAGTGCCGAGCTACTTTCATTTCACATGTCTAATCTTGGTCCGATCGAGATTCAGATGATTTGAGGCCGAAAATCGTTGTCAACAAGTAATCAAAAATAGAAAAACACGAAAGGGGTGCAACACGAGGACTTCCCAGGGGGTCACCCATCCTAGTACCGCTCTCGCCCAAGCATGCTTAACTTCGGTAGTCTGATGGGATCTGTGCATTAGTGCTGGTATGAGTCGCACCCGACATTGAGTGGGTGTTTATTCTTATAATCCCTCGAGTACGTGTGGAACGGGCGGCGATGGACAACACAGCGGCACTGCTCTCCGCCCAATCATAACATGAAGTTAAGCGTTTGGCGCGATGGCAGAGCTAGGATGGGTGACCTCCCTGGGAAGACCTCGTGTCGCGACCGTTTACGGAAAGTATGGATATAAACAGCGAAATAAATGTTTTTAGTGAGTTAACCGTCTCCGGAGTAATCTTTGTCATACCCTTCCGCACAGACCGGCTCAGGACAACAAAAATCGATAAATGTTCCCAGAAAATAGAAAAAAAAATAAGAAGAAGGAAATAACGAATGTAAAGCTATTATTATGCCTGGAATACGAATAAAATGAACCGGAATCGAATTTCGAACTTCGTAAGCGGATTTCAAGATGAAACGAAAGCTTAACAGAACGGTAAATCGCAAGTCAGGAGGGTCTTAGAGAAGGAATTCGGCTAAATCTCGTCAGCTCATTGCGTAATAATGAGTCTCGTCCGTTTGCCCGTTTACAATCAATTAGCCTACAAATTTGGTCCAAATCCGGCAGTGCCCGAGCTACTTTCATTTCACATGTCTTATCTGGTCCCGATCGAGATTCAGATGATTTGAGCCGAAAATCGTCTATCAACAAGTAATCAAAAATAGAAAAACACGAAAAGGGTGCAACACGAGGACTTCCCAGGGGGTCACCCATCCTAGTACTGCTCTCCCAAGCACGCTTAACTTCGGAGTTCTGATGGGATCCGGTGCATTAGTGCTGGTATGATCGCACCCGACATTGAGTGGGATGTTTATTCTTATATCCCTCGAGTACGTGTGGAGCGGGCGGCGATGGACAACACGCGGCACTGCTCTCGCCCAATCATAACCATGAAGTTAAGCGTTCTGGCGCGATGGCAGAGCTAGGATGGGTGACCTCCCTGGGAAGACCTCGTGTCGCGACCGTTACGTAAATTATGGATAAAACAGTCGAAATAATTGTTTTAATGAGTTAACCGTCTCCGGAGTAATCTGCGTCATACCCTTCCGCACAGAACCGGCTCACGACAACAAAAATCGATAAATGTTCCCAGAAATAGAAAAAAAAATAAGAAGAAGGAAATAACGAATGTAAAGCTATTATTATGCCTGGGATACTATAAAATGGAACCGGAATCGAATTTCGAACTTCCTAAGCGGATTTCTCGAGGAAACTAAGCTTAACAGAAGTGTTTAATCGCAAATTAGAGGGTCTTAGAGAAGGAATTCGGCTAAAATCTCGTCAGCTCATTGCGTAGTAATGAGTCTCGTCCGTTTTGCCCGTTTACAATCAAATTAGCCTACAATTTTGTCCAAATCCGGCAGTGCCCGAGCTACTTTCATTTCACATGTCTTATCTGGTCTCGATCGAAATTCAGATGATTTGAGCCGAAAATCGTCTGTTAACAAGTAATCAAAAATAGAAAAACACGAATATGGTGCAACACGAGGACTCCCAGGTGGTCACCCATCCTAGTACTCCTCTCCGCCCAAGCACGCTTACTTCGGAGTTCTGATGGGATCCGGTGCATTAGTGCTGGTATGATCGTACCCGACATTGAGTGGGATGTTTATTCTTATATCCCTCGAGTACGTGTGGAGCGGGCGGCGATGGACAACACGCGGCACTGCTCTCGCCCAATCATAACCATGAAGTTAAGCGTTCTGGCGCGATGGCAGAGGTAGGATGGGTGACCTCCCTGGGAAGATCCTCGTGTCGCGACCGTTACGTAAATTATGGATAAAACAGTCGAAATAATTGTTTTTAATGAGTTAACCGTCTCCGGAGTAATCTGCGTCATACCCTTCCGCACAGAACCGGCTCACGACAACAAATATCGATAAATGTTCCCAGAAAATAGAAAAAAATAAGAAGAAGGAAATAACGAATGTAAAGCTATTATTATGCCTGGGATACGATAAAATGGAACCGAAATCGAATTTCGAACTTCCTAAGCGGATTTTATTATGAAACGAAAGCTTAACAGAAGCGTAAATCGCAAATTAGAGGGTCTTAGAGAGGAATTCGGCTAAATCTCGTCAGCTCATTGCGTAATAATGAGTATTGTCCGTTTGCCCGTTTACAATCAAATTAACCTACAATTTTGTCCAAATCCGGCAGTGCCCGAGCTACTTTCATTTCATATAGTCTTATCTGGTCCCGATCGAGATTCAGATGATTTGAGCCGAAAATCGTCTATCAACAAGTAATCAAAAATAGAAAAACACGAAAAGGGTGCAACACGAGAACTTCCCAGGGGGTCACCCACCTAGTACTGCTCTCACCCAAGCAAGCTTGACTTCGTAGTTCTGATGGGATCCGGTGCATTAGTGCTGGTATGATCGCACCCGACATTGAGTGGGATGTTTATTCTTATATCCCTCGAGTACGTGTGGAGCGGGCGGCGATGGACAACACGTGGCACTGCTCTCGCCCAATCATAACCATGAAGTTAAGCGTTTTGGCGCGATGGCAGAGCGAGGATGGGTGACCTCCCTAGGAAGACCTCGTGTCGCGACCGGTTACGTAAATTATGAATAAAAAAGTCAAAATAATTGTTTTTAATGAGTTAACCGTCTCCGGAGTAATCTGCGTCATACCCTTCCGCACAGAACCGGCTAACGAAAACAAAAATCGATAAATGTTCCCAGAAAATAGAAAAAAAAAATAAGAAGAAGGAAATAACGAATGTAAAGCTATTATTATGCCTGGGATACGATAAATGGAACCGGAATCGAATTTCGAAATTCCTAAGCGGATTTCTCGAGGAAACGAAAGCTTAACAGAAGCGTTTAATCGCAAATTAGAGGGTCTTAGAGAAGGAATTCGGCTAAAATCTCGTCAGCTCATTGCGTAGTAATGAGTCTCGTCCGTTTGCCCGTTTACAATCAAATTAGCCTACAATTTTGTCCAAATCCGGCAGTGCCCGAGCTACTTTCATTTCACATGTCTTATCTGGTCCTGAACGAAATTCAGATGATTTGAGCCGAAAATCGTCTGTCAACAAGTAATCAAAAATAGAAAAACACGAAAATAGTTGCAACACGAGTACTTCCCAGAGGGTCACCCATCCTAGTACTGCTCTGGCCCAAGCACGCTTCACTTCGGAGTTCTGATGAGATCCGGTGCATTAGTGCTGGTATGATCGCACCCGACATTGAGTGGGTTGTTTATTCTTATATCCCTCGAGTACGTGTGGAGCGGGCGGCGATGGACAACACGCGGCACTGCTCTCGCCCAATCATAACCATGAAGTTAAGCGTTCTGGCGCGATGGCAGAGCTAGGATGGGTGACCTCCCTGGGAAGACCTCGTGTCGCGACCGTTTACGTATATTATGGATAAAACAGTCGAAATAATTGTTTTTAATGAGTTAACCGTCTCCGGAGTAATCTGCGTCATACCCTTCCGCACAGAACCGGCTAACGACAACAAAGATCGATAAATGTTCCCAGAAAATAGAAAAAAAAATAAGAAGGAAATAACGAATGTAAAGCTATTATTATGCCTGGGATACGATAAAATGGAACAGGAATCGAATTTCGAACTTCCTAAGCGGATTTCTCGAGGAAACGAAAGCTTAACAGAAGCGTTTAATCGCAAATTAGAGGGTCTTAGAGAAGGAATTCGGCTAAAATCTCGTCAGCTCATTGCGTAATAATGAGTCGTGTCCGTTTGCCCGTTTACAATCAAATTAGCCTACAATTTTGTCCATATCTGGCAGTGCTCGAGCTACTTTCATTTCATATGTCTTATCTGGTCCCAATCGAGATTCAGATGATTTGAGCCGAAAATCATCTGTCAACAAGTACACAAAATTAGAAAAACACGAAAAAGAGTGCAACACGAAGACTTCCCCAGGGGGTCACCCATCCTAATACTGCTCTCGCCCAAGCACGCTTAACTTCGGAGTTCTGATGGGATCCGGTGCATTAATGCTAGTATGATCACACCCGACATTAAGTGGGATGTTTATTCTTATATCCCTCGAGTACGTGTGGAGCGGGCGGCGATGGACAACACGCGGCACTGCTCTCGCCCAATCATAACCATGAAGTTAAGCGTTCTGGCGCGATGGCAGAGGTAGGATGGGTGACCTCCCTGGGAAGACCTCGTGTCGCGACCGTTTACGTAAATTATGGATAAAACAGTCGAAATAATTGTTTTTAATGAGTTAACCTTCTCCGGAGTAATCTGCGTCATACCCTTCCGCACAGAACCGGCTAATGACAACAAAAATCGATAAAAGTTCCCAGAAAATAGAAAAAAAATAAGAAGAAGGAAATAACGAATGTAAAGCTATTATTATGCCTGGGATACGATAAAATGGAACCGGAATCGAATTTCGAACTTCCTAAGCGGATTTCTCGAGGAAACGAAAGCTTAACAGAAGCGGTAAATCGCAAATTAGAGGGTCTTAGAGAAGAAATTCGGCAAAAATCTCGTCAGCTCATTGCGTAGCAATGAGTCTCGTCCGTTTGCCCGTTTTCAATCAAATTAGCCTACAATTTTGTCCAAATCCGGCAGTGCCCGAGCTACTTTCATTTCACATGTCTTATCTGGTCCCGATCGAGATTTAGATGATTTGAGCCGAAAATCGTCTGTCAACAAGTAATCAAAAATAGAAAAACACAAAAAAGGGTACAACACGAGGACTTCCCAGGGGACCGGGTCACCCATCCTAGTACTGCTCTCGCCCAAGCACGCTTAACTTTGGAGTTCTAATAGGATACGGTGCATTAATGCTAGTATGATCGCACCCGACATTTAGTGGGATGTTTATTCTTATATCCCTCGAGTACGTGTGGAGCGGGCGGCGATGGACAACACGCGGCGCTGCTCTCGCCAATCATAACCATGAAGTTAAGCGTTCTGACGCGATGGCAGAGGTAGGATGGGTGACCTCCCATGGAAGACCTCGTGTCGCGAACGTTTACGTAAATTATGGATAAAACAGTCGAAATAATTGTTTTTAATGAGTTAACCGTCTCCGGAGTAATCTGCGTCATACCCTTCCGCACAGAACCGGCTCACGACAACAAAAATCGATAAATGTTCCCAGAAAATAGAAAAAAAATAAGAAGAAGGAAATAACGAATGTAAAGCTATTATTATGCCTGGAATACGATAAAATGGAACCGGAATCGAATTTCGAACTTCCTAAGCGGATTTCTGGAGGAAACGAAAGCTTAAAAGAAGCGGTAAATCGCAAATTAGAGGGTCTTAGAGAAGGAATTCGGCTAAAATCTCGTCAGCTCATTGCGTAGTAATGAGTTTCGTCCGTTTGCCCGTTAACAATCAAATTAGCCTACAATTTTGTCCAAATCCGGCAGTGCCCGAGCTACTTTCATTTCCCATGTCTTATCTTGTCTCGATCGAGATTCAGATGATTTGAGCCGAAAATCGTCTGTCAACAAGTAATCAAAAATAGAAAAACACGAAAAGGGGTGCAACACGAGGACTTCCCTGGGGGTCATCCATCCTAGTACTGCTCTCGCCCAAGCACGCTTAACTTCGGAGTTCTGATGGGATCCGGTGCATTAGTGCTGGTATGATCGCACCCGACATTGAGTGGAATGTTTATTCTTATATCCCTCGAGTACGTGTGGAGCAGGCGGCGATGGACAACACGCGGCACTGCTCTCGCCCAATCATAACCAAGAAGTTAAGCGTTCAGGCGCGATGGCAAAGCTAGGATGGGTGACCTCCCTAGGAAGACCTCGTGTCGCGACCGTTTACGTAAATTATGGATAAAACAGTCGAAATAATTGTTTTTAATGAGTTAACCGTCTCCGGAGTAATCTGCGTCATACCCTTCCGCACAGAACCGGCTAACGACAACAAAAATCGATAAATGTTCCCATAAAATAGAAAAAAAAATAAGAAGAAGGAAATAAAGAATGTAAAGCTATTATTATGCCTGAGATACGATAAAATGGAACCGGAATCGAATTTCGAACTTCCTAAGCGGATTTCTCGAGGAAACGAAAGCTTAACAGAAGCGGTAAATCGCAAATTCGAGGGTTTAAGGAAGGAATTCGGCTAAAATCTCGTCAGCTCATTGCGTAGTAATAAGTCTCGTCCGTTTGCCCATTTACAATCAAATTAGCCTACAATTTTGTCCAAATCCGGCAGTGCCCGAGCTACTTTCATTTCACATGTCTTATCTGGTCCCAATCGAGATTCAGATGATTTGAGCCGAAAATCGTCTGTCAACAAGTAATCAGAAATAGAAAAACACGAAAAGGGGTGCAACACGAGGACTTCCCAGGGGGTCACCCATCCTAGTACTGCTCTCGCCCAAGCACGCTTAACTTCGGAGTTCTGATGGGATCCGGTGAATTAGTACTGGTATGATCGCATCGGACATTGAGTGGATGTTTATTCTTATCTCCCAAGAGTACGTGTGGAGAAGGCGCCGATGGACAACACACGGCACTGCTCTCGCCCAATCAGAACCATGAAGTTAAGTGTTCTGGCGCGATGGCAGAGCTAGGATGGGTAACCTCCCTGGGAAGTACTCGTGTCGCGACCGTTTACGTATATTATGGATAAAACAGTCGAAAGAATTGTTTTTAATGAGTTAACTGTCTCCGGAGTAATCTGCGTCATACCCTTCCGCACAGAACCGGCTCACGACAACAAAAATCGATAAATGTTCCCAGAAAATAGAAAAAAATAAGAAGAAGAAAATAACGAATGTAAAGCTATTATTATGCCTGGGATACGATAAAATGGAACCGGAATCAAATTTCGAACTTCCTAAGCGGATTTCTCGAGGAAACGAAAGCTTAACAGAAGCGGTAAATCGCAAATTATAGGGTCTTAGAGAAGGAATTCGGCTAAAATCTCGTCAGCTCATTGCGTAGTAATAAGTCTCGTCCGTTTGCCCATTTACAATCAAATTAGCCTATAATTTTGTCCAAATCCGGCAGTGCCCGAGCTACTTTCATTTCACATGTCTTATCTGCTCCCAATCGAGATTCAGATTATTTGAGCCCAAAATCGTCTGTCAACAAGTAATCAAAAATAGAAAAACACGAAAAGGGGTGCAACACGAGGACTTCCCAGGGTGTCACCCATCCTAGTACTGCTCTCGCCCAAGCACGCTTAACTTCGGAGTTCTGATGGGATCCGGTGCATTAGGGCTGGTATGATCGCACCCGACATTGAGTGGGATGTTTAGTCTTATATCCCTCGAGTACGTGTGGAGCGGGCGGCGATGGACAACACGCGGCACTGCTCTCGTCCAATCATAACCATGAAGTTAAGCGTTCTGGCGCGATGGCAGAGCTAGGATGGGTGACCTCCCTGGGAAGACCTCGTGTCGGGATCGGTTACGTAAATTATGGATAAAACAGTCGAAATAATTGTTTTTAATGAGTTAACCGTCTCCGGAGTAATCTGCGTCATACCCTTCTGCACAGAACCGGCTCACGACAACAAAAATCGATAAATGTTCCCAGAAAATAGAAAAAAAATAAGAAGAAGGAAATAACGAATGTAAAGCTATTATTATGCCTGGGATACAATAAAATGGAACCGGAATCGAATTTCGAACTTCCTAAGCGGATTTCTTGATGAAACGAAAGCTTAACAGAAGCGTTAAATCGCAAATTAGAGGGTCTTAGAGAAGGAATTTGGCTAAAATCTCGTCAGCTCATTGCGTAGAAATGAGTCTCGTCTGTTTGACCTTTTATAATCAAATTAGCCTACAATTTTGTCCAAATTCGGCAGTGCCCGAGCTACTTTCATTTCACATGTCTTATCTGGTCCCGATCGAGATTCAGATTATTTAAGCCGAAAATCCCAGGGGGTCACCCATCCTAGTATTGCTCTCGCCCAAGCACGCTTAACTTCGGAGTTTTGATGGGATCCGGTGCATTAGTGCTGGTATGATCGCACCCGACATTGAGTGGGATGTTTATTTTATATCCCTCGAGTACGTGTGGAGCGGGCGGCGATGGACAACACGCGGCACTGCTCTCGCCCAATCATAACCATGAAGTTAAGCGTTCTGGCGCGATGGCAGAGCTAGGATGGGTGACCTCCCTGGGAAGACCTCGTGTCGCGAACGTTTACGTAAATTATTGATAAAACAGTCGAAATAATACGTAAATTATGGATAAAACAGTCGAAATAATTGTTTTTATTGAGTTAACCGTCTCCAGAGTAATCAGCGTCATACCCTTCCGCACAGAACCGGCTCACGACAACAAAAATCGATAAATGTTCCCAGAAAATAGAAAAAAAATAAGAAGAAGGAATTAACGAATGTAAAGCTATCATTATGCCTGGAATACGATAAAATGGAACCGGAATCGAATTTCGAACTTTCTAAGCGGATTTCTCGTCCGTTTGCCCGTTTACAATCAAATTAGCCTACAATTTTGTCCAAATCCGGCAGTGCCCGAGCTACTTTCATTTCACATGTCTTATCTGGTCCCGATTGAGATTCAGATGATTTGAGCCGAAAATCGTCTGTCAACAAGTAATCAAAAATAGAAAAACACGAAAAAGGGTACAACACGAGGACTTCCCAGGGGACCGGGTCACCCATCCTAGTACTGCTCTCGCCCAAGCACGCTTAACTTCGAAGTTCTGATGGGATCCGGTGCAATAGTGCTGGTATGATCGCACCCGACATTGAGTGGGATGTTTATTCTTATATCCCTCGAGTACGTGTAGAGCGGGCGGCGATGGACAACACGCGGCACTGCTCTCGCTCAATCATAACCATGAAGTTAAGCGTTCTGGCGCGATGGCAGAGCTAGGATGGGTGACCTCCCTGGGAAGACCTCGTGTCGCGACCGGTTACGTAAATTATGAATAAAACAGTCGAAATAATTGTTTTTAATGAGTTAACCCTCTCCGGAGTAATCTGCGTCATACCCTTCCGCACAGAACCGTCTAACGACAACAAAAATCGATAAATGTTCCCAGAAAATAGAAAAAAAAATAAGAAGAAGAAAATAACGAATGTAAAGCTATTATTATGCCTGGGATACGATAAAATGGAACCAGAATCGAATTTCGAACTTCCTAAGCGGATTTCTCGAGGAAACGAAAGCTTAACAGAAGCGTTAATTCGCAAATTAAAGGGTCTTAGAGAAGGAATTCGGCTAAAATCTCGTCAGCTCATTGCGTGGTAATGACTCTCGTCCGTTTGCCCGTTCACAATCAAATTAGCCTACAATTTTGTCCAAATCCGGCAGTGCCGAGCTACTTTCATTTCACATGTCTTATCTGGTCCCGATCGAAATTCAGATTATTTGAGCCGAAAATCGTCTGTCAACAAGTAATCAAAAATAGAAAAACACGAAAAGGGGTGCAACACGAGGACTTCCCAGGGGGTCACCCATCCTAGTACTGCTCTAGCCCAAGCACGCCTAACTTCGGAGTTCTGATGGGATCCTTACATTAGTGCTGGTATGATCGTACCCGACATTGAGTGGGATGTTTATTCTTATATCCCTCGAGTACGTGTAGAGCGAGCGGCGATGGACAACACGCGGCACTGCTCTCGCCCAATCATAACCATGAAGTTAAGCGTTCTGGCACGATGGCAGAGGTAGGATGGGTGACCTCCCTGGGAAGACCTCGTGTCGCGACCGTTTACGTAAATTATTGATAAAACAGTCGAAATAATTGTTTTTAATGAGTTAACCGTCTCCGGAGTAATCTGCGTCATACCCTTCCGCACATAACCGGCTAACGACAACAAAAATCGATAAATGTTCCCATAAAATAGAAAAAAAAATAAGAAGAAGGAAATAAAGATTGTAAAGCTATTATTATGCCTGAGATACGATAAAATGGAACCGGAATCGAATTTCGAACTTCCTAAGCGGATTTCTCGAGGAAACGAAAGCTTAACAGAAGCGGTAAATCACAAATTCGAGGGTTTTAGAGAAGGAATTCGGCTAAAATCTCGTCAGCTCATTGCGTAGTAATGAGTCTCGTCCGTTTGCCCGTTTACAATCAAACTAGCCTACAATTTTGTCCAAATCCGGCAGTGCCCGAGCTACTTTCATTTCACATGTCTTATCTGGTCCCGATCGAGATTCAGATGATTTGAGCCGAAAATCGTCTGTCAACAAGTAATCAAAAATAGAAAAACACGAAAAGGGGTGCAACACGAGGACTTCACAGGGGGTCACCCATCCTAGTACTGCTCTCGCCCAAGAATGCTTAACTTCGGAGTTCTGATGGGATCCGGTGCATTAGTGCTGGTATGATCGCACCCGACATTGAGTGGGATGTTTATTCTTACATCCCTCGAGTACGTGTGGAGCGGGCGGCGATGGACAACACGCGGCACTGCTCTCGCCCAATCATAACCATGAAGTTAAGCGTTCTGGCACGATGGCAGAGCTAGGATGGGTGACCTCCCTGGGAAGACCTCGTGTCGCGACCGTTTACGGAAATAATGGATAAAACAGTCGAAATAATTGTTTTTAATGAGTTAACCGTCTCCGGAGTAATCTGCGTCATACCCTTCCGCACAGAACCGGCTCAGGACAACAAAAATCGATAAATGTTCCCAGAAAATAGAAAAAAACAATAAGAAGAAGGAAATAACGAATGTAATGCTATTATTATGTCTGGGATACGATAAAATGGAACCGGAATCGAATTTCGAACTTCCTAAGCGGATTTCTCGAGGAAACGAAAGCTTAACAGAAGCGTTAAATCGCAAATTAGAGGGTCTTATAGAAGGAATTCGGCTAAAATCTCGTCAGCTCATTGCGTGGTAATGAGTCTCGTCCGTTTGCCCGTTCACAATCAAATTAGCCTACAATTTTGTCCAAATCCGGCAGTGCCCGAGCTACTTTCATTTCACATGTCTTATCTGGTCCCGATTGAAATTCAGATGATTTGAGCCGAAAATCGTCTGTCAACAAGTAATCAAAAATACAAAAACACGAAAAGGGGTGCAACACGAGGACTTCCCAGGGAGTCACACATCCTAGTACTGCTCTAGCCTAAGCATGCTTAACTTCGGAGTTCTGATGGGATCCTGACATTAGTGCTGGTATGATCGTACCCGACATTGAGTGGGATGTTTATTCTTATATCCCTCGAGTACGTGTAGAGCGAGCGGCGATGGACAACACGCGGCACTGCTCTCGCCCAATCATAACCATGAAGTTAAGCGTTCTGGCGCGATGGCAGAGGTAGGATGGGTGACCTCCCTGGGAAGACCTCGTGTCGCGACCGTTTACGTTAATTATTGATAAAACAGTCGAAATAATTTTTTTTAATGAGTTAACCGTCTCCGGAGTAATCTGCGTCATACCCTTCCGCACAGAACCGGCTAACGACAACAAAAATCGATAAATGTTCCCATAAAATAGAAAAAAAAAATAAGAAGAAGGAAATATAGAATGTAAAGCTATTATTATGCCTGAGATACGATAAAAAGGAACCGGAATCGAATTTCGAACTTCCTAAGTGGATTTCTCGAGGAAACGAAAGCTTAACAGAAGCGGTAAATCGCAATTTCGAGGGTTTTAGAGAAGGAATTCGGCTAAAATCTCGTCAGCTCATTGCGTAGTAATGAGTCTCGTCCGTTTGCCCGTTTACAATCAAATTAGCCTACAATTTTGTCTAAATCCGGCAATGCCCGAGCTACTTTCATTTCACATGTCTTATCTGGTCCCGATCGAGATTCAGATGATTTGAGCCGAAAATCGTCTTCAACAAGTAATCAAAAATAGAAAAACACGAGAAGGGGTGCAACACGAGGACTTCCCAGGGGGTCACCCATCCAAGTACTGCTCTCGCCCAAGAATGCTTAACTTCGGAGTTCTGATGGGATCCGGTGCATTAGTGCTGGTATGATCGCACCCGACATTGAGTGGGATGTTTATTTTTATATCCCTCGAGTACGTGTGGAGCGGCGGCGATGGACAACACGCGGCACTGCTCTCGCCCAATCATAACTATGAAGTTAAGCGTTCTGGCACGATGGCAGAGCTAGGATGGGTGACCTCCCTGGGAAGACCTCGTGTCGCGACCGTTTATGGAAATAATGGATAAAACAGTCGAAATAATTGTTTTTAATGAGTTAACCGTCTCCGGAGTAATCTGCGTCATACCCTTCCGCACAGAACCGGCTCAGGACAACAAAAATCGATAAATGTTCCCAGAAAATAGAAAAAAAAAATAAGAAGAAGGAAATAACGAATGTTATGCTATTATTATGCCTGAGATACGACAAAATGGAACCGGAATCGAATTTCGAACTTCCTAAGCGGATTTCTCGTGGAAACGAAAGCTTAAGAGAAGCGGTAAATCGCAAATTAGAAGGTCTTAGAGAAGGAATTCGGCTAAAATCTCGTCAGCTCATTGCGTAGTAATGTGTCTCGTCCGTTTGCCCATTTACAATCAAATTAGCCTACAATTTTGTCCAAATCCGGCAGTGCCCGAGCTACTTTCATTTCACATGTCTTATCTGGTCTCGATCGAGATTCAGATGATTTGAGCCGAAAATCGTCTGTCAACAAGTAATCAAAAATAGAAAAACACGAAAAGGGGTGCAACACGAGGACTTCCTAGGGGGTCACCCATTCTAGTACTGCTCTCGCCCAAGCACGCTTAACTTCGGAGTTCTGATGGGATCCATGGCATTAGTGCTGGTATGATCGCACCCGACATTGAGTGGGATGTTTATTCTTATATCCCTCGAGTACGTGTGGAGCGGGCGGCGATGGACAACACGCGGCACTGCTCTCGCCCAATCATAACCATGAAGTTAAGCGTTCTGGCGCGATGGCAGAGGTATGATGGGTGACCTCACTGGGAAGACCTCGTGTCGCGACCGTTTACGTAAATTATGGATAAAACAGTCGAAATAATTGTTTTTAATGAGTTAACCGTCTCCGGAGTAATCTGCGTCATACCCTTCCGCACAAAACCGGCTCACGACAACAAAAATCGATAAATGTTACCTAGAAAATAGAAAAAAAAATAAGAAGAAGGAAATAACGAATGTAAATCTATTATTATGCCTGGGATACGATAAAATGGAACCGGAATCGAATTTCAAACTTCCTAAGCGGATTTCTCGAGGAAACGAAAGCTTAACAGAAGCGTTTAATCGCAAATTAGAGGGTCTTAGAGAAGGAATTCGGCAAAAATCTCGTCAGCTCATTGCGTAGTAATGAGTCTCGTCCGTTTGCCCGTTTACAATCAAATTAGCCTACAATTTTGTCCAAATCTGGCAGTGCCCGAGCTACTTTCATTTCACATGTCTTATCTGGTCCCGATCGAGATTCAGATGATTTGAGCCGAAAATCGTCTGTCAACAAGTAATCAAAAATAGAAAAATACGAAAAGGGGTGCAACACGAGGACTTCCTAGGGGGTCACCCATTCTAGTACTGCTCTCGTCCAAGCACGCTTAACTTCGGAGTTCTGATGGGATCCATGGCATTAGTGCTGGTATGATCGCACCCGACATTGAGTGGGATGTTTATTCTTATATCCCTCGAGTACGTGTGGAGAGGGCGGCGATGGACAACACGCGGCACTGCTCTCGCCCAATCATAACCAAGAAGTTAAGCGTTCTGGCGCGATGGCAGAGGTAGGATGGGTGACCTCCCTGGGAAGACCTCGTGTCGCGACCGTTTACGTAAATTATGGATAAAACAGTCGAAATAATTGTTTTTAATGAGTTAACCGTCTCCGGAGTAATCTGCGTCATACCCTTCCGCACAGAACCGGCTCACGACAACAAAAATCGATAAACGTTCCAAGAAAATAGAAAAAAAAATAAGAAGAACGAAATAACGAATGTAAAGCTATTATTATGCCTGGGATACGATAAAATGGAACCGGAATCGAATTTCGAACTTCCTAAGCGGATTTCTCGAGGAAACGAAAGCTTAATAGAAGCGGTAAATCGCAAATTAGAGGGTCTTAGAGAAGGAATTCGGCTAAAATCTCGTCAGCTCATTGCGTAGTAATGAATCTCGTCCGTTGCCCGTTTACAATCAAATTAGCCCACAATTTTGTCCAAATTCCGGCAGTGCCCGAGCTACTTTCATTTCACATGTCTTATCTGGTCCCGATCGAGATTCAGATGATTTGAGCCGAAAATCGTCTGTCAACAAGTAATCAAAAATAGAAAAACACGAAAAGGGGTGAAACACGAGGACAACCTAGGGGTAAATAACGATGTAAAGCTATTATTATGCCTAGGATACGATAAAATGGAACTGGAATCGAATTTCGAACTTCCTAAGCGGATTTCTCGAGGAAGCGAAAGCTTAACAGAAGCGGTAAATCGAAAATTAGAGGGTTTAGAGAAGGAATTCGTCTAAAATCTCGTCAGCTCATTGCGTAGTAATGAGTCTCGTCCGTTTACCCGTTTACAATCAAATTAGCCTACAATTTTGTCCAAATCCGGCAGTGCCCGAGCTACTTTCATTTCACATGTCTTATCTGGTCCAGATCGAGATTCAGATGATTTGAGCCGAAAATCGTTTGTCAACAAGTAATCAAAAATAGAAAAACACGATAAAGGGTGCAACACGAGGACTTCCAGGGGGTCACCCATCCTAGTACTGCTCTTGCCCAAGCACGCTTAACTTCAGAGTTCTGTTGGGATCCGGTGCATTAGTGCTGGTATGATCGCACCCGACATTGAGTGGGATGTTTATTCTAATATCCCTCGAGTACGTGTGGAGCGGGCGACGATGGACAACACGCGGCACTGCTCTCGCCCTATCATAACCATGAAGTTAAGCGTTCTGGCGCGATGGCAGAGCTAGGATGGGTGACCTCCCTGGAGAGACCTCATGCCGCGACCGGTTACGTAAATTATGGTTAAAACAGTCGAAATAATTGTTTTTAATGAGTTAACCGTCTCCGGAGTAATCTGCGTAATACCCATCCACACAGAACCGGCTCACGACAACAAAAATCGATAAATGTTCCCAGAAAATAGAAAAAAAAAATAAGAAGAAGAAAATAACGAATGTAAAGCTATTATTATGCTTGGTATTCGATAAAATGGAACCGGAATCGAATTTCGAACTTCCTAAGAGGATTTCTCGAGGAAACGAAAGCTTAAGAGAAGAGGTAAATCGCAAATTAGAGGGTCTTAGAGAAGGATTTCGGCTAAAATCTCGTCAGCTCATTGCGTAGTAATGTGTCTCGTCCGTTTGCCCGTTTACAATCAAATTAGCCTACAATTTTGTCCAAATCCGGCAGTGCCCGAGCTACTTTCATTTCACATGTCTTATCTGGTCTCGATCGAGATTCAGATGATTTGAGCCGAAAATCGTCTGTCAACAAGTAATCAAAAATAGAAAAACAAGAAAAAAGGGTGCAACACGAGGACTTCCCAGGAGGTCACCGATCCTAGTACAGCTCTCGTCCAAGCACGCTTAACTTCGGAGTTCTGATGGATCCATGGCATTAGTGCTGGTATGATCGCACCCGACATTGAGTGGGATGTTTATTCTTATATCCCTCGAGTACGTGTGGAGCAAGCGGCGATGGACAACACGCGGCACTGCTCTCGCCCAATCATAACCATGAAGTTAAGCGTTCTTGCGCGATGGCAGAGCTAGGATGGGTGACCTCCCTGAGAAAACCTCGTGTCGCGACCGTTTACGTAAATTATGGATAAAACAGTCGAAATAACTGTTTTTAATGAGTTAACCGTCTCTGGAGTAATCTGCGTCATACCCTTCCGCACAGAACCGGCTCACGACAACAAAAATCGATAAATGTTCCCAGAAATTAGAAAAAAAATAAGAAGAAGAAAATAACGAATGTAAAGCTATTATTATGCCTGAGATACGATAAAATGGAACCGGAATCGAATTTCGAACTTCCTAAGCGGATTTCTCGAGGAAACGAAAGCTTAACAGAAGCGGTAAATCGCAAATAAAGGGTCTTAGAGAAGGAATTCGGCTAAAATCTCGTCAGCTCATTGCGTAGTAATGAGTCTCGTCCGTTTGCCCGTTTACAATCAAATTAGCCTACAATTTTGTCCAAAATCGGCAGTGCCCGAGCTACTTTCATTTCACATGTCTTATCTGGTCCCGATCGAGATTCAGATGATTTGAGCCGAAAATCGTCTGTCAACAAGTAATCAAAAATAGAAAAACACGAAAAGGGGTGCAACACGAGGACTTCCCTGGGGGTCACCCATCCTAGTACTGCTCACGCCCAAGCACGCTTAACTTCGAAATTCTGATGGGATCCGGTGCATTAGTGCTGGTATGATCGCACCCACATTGAGTGGGATGTTTATTCTTATATCCCTCGAGTACGTGTGGAGCGGGCGGCGATGGACAACACGCGGCACTGCTCTCGCCCAATCATAACCATGAAGTTAAGCGTTATGGCGCGATGGTAGAGCTAGGATGGGTGACCTCCCTGGGAAGACCTCGTGTCGCGATCGTTTAAGTAAATTATGGAGAAAACAGTCGAAATAATTGTTTTTAATGAGTTAACCGCCTCCAGAGTAATCTGCGTCATACCCTTCCGCACAGAACCGGCTCACGACAACAAAAATCGATAAACGTTCCCTGAAAATAGAAAAAAAAATAAGAAGAAGGAAATAACGAATGTAAAGCTATTATTATGTCTGGGATACGATAAAATGGAACCGGAATCGAATTTCGAACTTCCTAAGCGGATTTCTCGAGGAAACGAAAGCTTAACAGAAGCGGTAAATAGCAAATTAGAGGGTCTTAGAGAAGGAATTCGGCTAAAATCTCGTCAGCTCATTGCGTAGTAATGAATCTCGTCCGTTGCCCGTTTACAATCAAATTAGGCTACAATTTTGTCCAAATCCGGCAGTGCCCGAGCTACTTTCATTTCACATGTCTTATCTGGTCCCGATCGAGATTCAGATGATTTGAGCCGAAAATCGTCTTTCAACAAGTAATCAAAACAGAAAAACACGAAAAGGGGTGAAACACGAGGACAACCTAGGGGTAAATAACGATGTAAAGCTATTATTATGCCTGAGATACGATAAAATGGAACTGGAATCGAATTTCGAACTTCCTAAGCGGATTTCTCGAGGAAGCGAAAGCTTAACAGAAGCGGTAAAAAGCAAATTAGAGGGTCTTAGAGAAGGAATTCGGCTAAAATCTCGTCAGCTCATTGCGTAGTAATGAGTCTCGTCCGTTTGCCCGTTTACAATCAAATTAGCCTACAATTTTGTCCAAATCCGGCAGTGCCCGAGCTACTTTCATTTCACATGTCTTATCTGGTCCCGATCGAGATTCAGATGATTTGAACCGAAAATCGTTTGTCAACAAGTAATCAAAAATAGAAAAACACGAAAAAGGGTGCAACACGAGGACTTTCCAGGGGGTCACCCATCCTAGTACTGCTCTCGCCTAAGCACGCTTAACTTCGGAGTTCTGTTGGGATCCGGTGCATTAGTGCTGGTATGATCGCACCCGACATTGAGTGGGATGTTTATTCTTATATCCCACGAGTACGTGTGGAGCGGGCGGCGATGGACAACACGCGGCACTGCTTTCGCCCCATCATAACCATGAAGTTAAGCGTTCTGGCGTGATGGCAGAGCTAGGATGGCTGACCTCCCTGCGAAAACCTCGTGTCGCGACCGGTTACGTAAATTATGGTTAAAACAGTCGAAATAATTGTTTTTAATGAGTTAACCGTCTCCGGAGTAATCTGCGTCATACCCATCCGCACAGAACCGGCTCACGACAACAAAAATCGATAAATGTTCCCAGAAAATAGAAAAAAAGAAAAGAAGAAGGAAATAACGAATGTAAAGCTATTATTATGCTTGGGATACGATAAAATGGAACCGGAATCGAATTTCGAACTTCCTAAGCGGATTTCTCGAGGAAACGAAAGCTTAAGAGAAGAGGTAATCGCAAATTAGAGGGTCTTAGAGAAGGATTTTGTCTAAAATCTCGTCAGCTCATTGCGTAGTAATGTGTCTCCTCCGTTTGCCCGTTTACAATCAAATTAGCCTACAATTTTGTCCAAATCTGGCAGTGTCCGAGCTACTTTCATTTCACATGTCTTATCTAGTCTCGATCGAGATTCAGATGATTTGAGCCGAAAATCGTCTGTCAACAAATAATCAAAAATAGAAAAACAAGAAAAGGGGTGCAACACGAGGACTTCCCAGAAGGTCACCGATCCTAGTATTGCTCTCGTCCAAGCACGCTTAACTTCGGAGTTCTGATGGGATCCATGGCATTAGTGCGGGTATGATCGCACCCGACATTGAGTGGGATGTTTATTCTTATATCCCTCGAGTACGTGTGGAGCAAGCGGCGATGGACAACACGCGACACTGCTCTCGCCCAATCATAACCATGAAGTTAAGCGTTCTGGCGCGATGGCAGAGCTAGGATGGGTGACCTCCCTGGGAAGACCTCGTGTCGCGACCGGTTACGTAAATTATGGTTAAACCAGTCGAAATAATTATTTTTAATGAGTTAACCGTATCCGGAGTAATCTGCGTCATACCCTTCCGCACAGAACCGGCTCACGACAACAAAAATCGATAAATGTTCCCCGAAAATAGAAAAAAAATAAGAAGAAGGAAATAACGAATGTAAAGCTATTATTATGCCTGGGATACGATAAAATGGAACCGGAATCGAATTTCGAACTTCCTAAGCGGATTTCTCGAGGAAACAAAAGCTTAAGAGAGAGGTAAATCGCAATTAAAGGGTCTTAGAGAAGGATTTCGGCTAAAATCTCATCAGCTCATTGCGTAGAAATGTGTCTCGTCCGTTTGCCCGTTTACAATCAAATTAGCCAACAATTTTGTCCAAATCCGGCAGTGCCCGAGCTACTTTCATTTCACATGTCTTATCTGGTCCCAATCGAGATTCAGATTATTTGAGCCGAAAATCGTCTGTCAACAAGTAATCAAAATAGAAAAACACGAAAAGGGGTGCAACACGAGGACTTCCCAGGAGGTAAGCCATCCTAGTACTGCTCTCGCCCAAGCACGCTTAACTTCGGAGTTCTAATGGGATCCGGTGGATTAGTGCTGGTATGATCGCACCTGACATTGAGTGGGATGTTTATTCTTATATCTCTCGAGTACGTGTGGAGCGGGCGGCGATGGACAACACGCGGCACTGCTCTCGCCCAATCATAACCATGAAGTTAAGCGTTCTGGCGCGATTGCAGAGCTAGGATGGGTGACCTCCCTGGGAAGACCTCGTGTCGCGACCGTTTACGTAAATTATGGATAAAACAGTCGAAATAATTGTTTTTAATGAGTTAACCGTCTCCGGAGTAATCTGCGTCCTACCCTTCCGCACAGAACCGGTTCACGACAACAAAAATCGATAAATGTTCGAAGAAAATAGAAAAAAAAATAAGAACAAGGAAAATAACGAATGTAAAGCTATTATTATGACTGGGATACGATAAAATGGAACCGGAATCGAATTTCGAACTTCCTAAGCAGGATTTCCCGAGGAAACGAAAGCTTAACAGAAGCGTTAAATCGCAAATTAGAGGGTCTTAGAGAAGGAATTCGGCTAAATTCTCGTCAGCTCATTGCGTAGTAATGAGTCTCGTCTGTTTGCTCGTTTACAATCAAATTAGCCTACAATTTTGTCCAAATCTGGCAGTGGCCGAGCTACTTTCATTTCACATGTCTTATCTGGTCCCGATCGAGATTCAGATGATTTGAGCCGAAAATCGTCTGTCAACAAGTAATCAAAAATAGAAAAACCCGAAAAGGGGTACAACACGAGAACTTCCTAGGAGGTCACCCATCCTAGTACTGCTCTCGCCCAAGCACGCTTAACTTCAAAGTTCTGATGGGATCCGGTGCATTAGTGCTGGTATGATCGCACCCGACATTGAGTGGGATGTTTATTCTTATATCCCTCGAGTACGTGTGGAGCAGGGTGGCGATGGACAACACGCGGCACTGCTCTCGCCCAATCATAACCACGAAGTTAAGCGTTCTGGCGCGATGGCAGAGGTAGGATGGGTGACCTCCCTGGGAAGACCTCGTGTCGCGATCGTTTACGTAAATTATGGATAAAACAGTCGAAATAATTGTTTTAAATTAGTTAACCGTCTCCGGAGTAATCTGCGTCATACCATTCCGCACAGAACCGGCTCACGACAACAAAAATCGATAAATGTTCCCAGAAAATAGAAAAAAAAATAAGAAGAAGGAATCAACGAATGTAAAGCTACTATTATGCCTGGGATACGATAAAATGGAACCGGAATCGAATTTCGAACTTCCTAAGCGGATTTCTCGAGGAAACGAAAGCTTAATAGAAGCGGTAAATCGCAAATTAGAGGGTCTTAGAGAAGGAATTTGGCTAAAATCTCGTCAGCTCATTGCGTAGTAATGAGTCTCGTCCGTTTGCCCGTTTACAATCAAATTAGCCTACAATTTTGTCCAAATCCGGCAGTGCCCGAGCTACTTTCATTTCACATGTCTTATCTGGTCCCGATCGAGATTCAGATGATTTGAGCCGAAAATCGTCTGTCAACAAGTAATCAAAAATAGAAAAACCCGAAAAGGGGTGCAACACGAGGACTTCCCAGGAGGTCACCCATCCTAGTACTTGCTCTCTCCCAAGCACGCTTGATTTCAGAGTTCTGATGGGATCATGTGCATTAGTGCTGTTATGATCGCACCCGACATTGAGTGGGATGTTTATTCTTATATCCCTCGAGTACGTGTGGAGCGGGTGGCGATGGACAACACGCGGCACTGCTCTCGCCCAATCATAACCACGAAGTTAAGCGTTCTGGCGCGATGGCAGAGGTAGGATGGGTGACCTCCCTGGGAAGACCTCGTGTCGCGATCGTTTACGTAAATTATGGATAAAACAGTCGAAATAATTATTTTTAATTAGTTAAACATCTCCGGAGTAATCTGCGTCATACCCTTCCGCACAGAACCGGTGCACGACAACAAAAATCGATAAATGTTCCCAGAAAATAGAAAAAAAATAAGAAGAAGGAAATAACGAATGTAAAGCTATTATTATGCCTGGGATACGATAAAATGGAACCGGAATCGAATTTCGAACTTCCTAAGCGGATTTCTCGAGGAAACGAAAGCTTAACAGAAGCGGTAAATCGCAAATTAGAGGGTCTTAGAGAAGGAATTCGGCTAAAATCTCGTCAGCTCATTGCGTAGTAATGAGTCTCGTCCGTTTGCCCGTTTACAATCAAATTAGCCTACAATTTTGTCCAAATCCGACAGTGCCCGAGCTACTTTCATTTCACATGTCATATTTGGTCCCGATCAAGATTCAGATGATATGAGCCGAAAATCGTCTGTCAACAAGTAATCAAAAATAGAAAACACGAAAAAGGGTGCAACACAAGGACTTCCCAGGGGGTCACCCATCCTAGTATTGCTCTCGCCCAAGCATACTTAACTTCGGAGTTCTGATGGGATCCGGTGCATTAGTGCTGGTATGATCGCACCCGACATTGAGTGGGATGTTTATTCTTATATCCCTCGAGTACGTGTGGAGCGGACGGCGATGGACAACACGCGGCACTGCTTTCGCCCAATCATAACCACGAAGTTAAGCGTTCTGGCGCGATGGCAGAGGTAGGATGGGTGACCTCCCTGGGAAGACCTCGTGTCGCGATCGTTTACGTAAATTATGGATAAAACAGTCGAAATAAATTTTTTAAATTAGTTAACCGTCTCCGGAGTAATCTGCGTCATACCCTTCCGTACAGAACCGGCTCACGACAACAAAAATCGATAAATGTTCCCAGAAAATAGAAAAAAAAAATAAGAAGAAGGAAATAACGAATGTAAAGCTATTATTAAGCTTGGGATACGATAAAATGGAACCAGAATCGAATTTCGAACTTCCTAAGCGGATTTCTCGATGAAATGAAAGCTTAACAGAAGCGGTAAATCGCAAATTAGAGGGTCTTAGAGAAGGAATTCGGCTTAAATCTCGTCAGCTCATTGCGTAGTAATGAGTCCCGTCCGTTTGCCCGTTTACAATCAAATTAGCCTACAATTTTGTCCAAATCTGGCAGTGCCCGAGCTACTTTCATTTCACATGTCTTATCTGGTCCCGATCGAGATTCGGATGATTTGAGCCGAAAATCGTCTGTCAACAAGTAATCAAAAATAGAAAAACACGAAAAAGGGTGCAACACGAGGACTTCTCAGGGTGTCACCCATCCTAGTACTTCTCTCGCCCAAGCACGCTTAACTTCGGAGTTCTGATGGGATCCGGTGCATTAGTGCTGGTATGATCGCACCCGACATTGAGTGGGATGTTTATTCTTATATCCCTCGCGTACGTGTGGAGCGGGCGGCGATGGACAACACGCGGCACTGCTCTCGCCCAAGCATAAACATGAAGTTAAGCGTTCTGGCGCGATGGCAGAGCTAGGATGGGTGACCTCCCTGGGAAGACCTCGTGTCGCGACCGTTTACGTAAATTATGGATAAAACAGTCAAAATAATTGTTTTTAATGAGTTAACCGTCTCCGGAGTAATCTGCGTCATACCCTTCCGCACAGAACCGACTAACGACAACAAAAATCGATAAATGTTCACGAAAAATAGAAAAAAAAATAAGAAGAAGGAATCAACGAATGTAAAGCTATTATTATGCCTGAGATACGATAAAATGGAACCGGAATCGAATTTCGAACTTCCTAAGCGGATTTCTCGAGGAAACGAAAGCTTAACATAAGCGTTAAATCGCAAATTAGAGGGTCTTAGAGAAGGAATTCGGCTAAAATCTCGTCAGCTCATTGCGTAGTAATGAGTCTCGTCCGTTTGCTCGTTTACAATCAAATTAGCCTACAATTTTGTCCAAATCCGGCAGTGCCCGAGCTACTTTCATTTCACATGTCTTATCTGGTCCCGATCGAGATTCAGATGATTTGAGCCGAAAATCGTCTGTCAACAAGTAATCAAAAATAGAAAAACCCGAAAAGGGGTGCAACACGAGAACTTCCTAGGAGGTCACCCATCCTAGTACTCCTCTCGCCCAAGCAAGCTTGACTTCAGAGTTCTGATGGGATCCGGTGCATTAGTGCTGGTATGATCGCACCCGACATTGAGTGGGATGTTTATTCTTATATCCCTCAAGTACGTGTGGAGCAGGTGGCGCTGGACAACACGCGGCACTGCTCTCGCCCAATCATAACCACGAAGTTAAGCATTCTGGCTCGATGGCAGAGGTAGGATGGGTGACCTCCCTGGGAAGACCTCGTGTCACGATCGTTTACGTAAATTATGGATAAAACAGTCGAAAAAATTGTTTTTAATTAGTTAACCATCTCCGGAGTAATCTGCGTCATACCCTTCCGCACAGAACCGGCGCACGACAACAAAAATCGATAAATGTTCCCAGAAAATAGAAAAAAAATAAGAAGAAGAAAATAACGAATGTAAAGCTATTATTATGCCTGGGATACGATAAAATGGAACCGGAATCGAATTTCGAACTTCCTAAGCGGATTTCTCGAGGAAACGAAAGCTTAACAGAAGCGGTAAATCGCAAATTAGAGGGTTTTAGAGAAGGAATTCGGCTAAAATCTCGTCAGCTCATTGCGTAGTAATGAGTCTCGTCCGTTTGTCCGTTTACAATCAAATTAGCCTACAATTTTGTCCAAATCCGGCAGTGCCCGAGCTACTTTCATTTCACATGTCTTATTTGGTCCCGATCGAGATTCAGATGATTTAAGCCGAAAATCGTCTGTCAACAAGTAATCAAAAATAAAAAAACACGAAAAAAGATGCAACACAAGGAGACTTCCCCGGGGGTCACCCATCCTAGTACTGCTCTCGCCCAAGCACGCTTCACTTCAAAGTTCTGATGGGATCCGGTGCATTAGTGCTGGTATGATTGGCACACGACATTGAGTGGGATGTTTATTCTTATATCCCTCAAGTACGTGTGGAGCGGGCGGCGATGGACAACACGCGGCACTGCTTTCGCCCAATCATAACCACGAAGTTAAGCGTTCTGGCGCGATGGCAGAGGTAGTATGGTGACCTCCCTAGGGGAAGACCTCGGGTCGCGATCGTTACTTAAATTATGGATAAAATAGTCGAAATAATTGTTTAAAGTAGTTAACCGTCTCCGGAGTAATCTGCGTCATACCCTCCGCACAGAACGGCTCACTCAACAAAAATCGATAAATGTTCCCAGAAATAGAAAAAAAATAAGAAGAAGGAATCAACGAATGTAAAGCTATTATTATACCTGGGATATGATAAAATTGAACCGGATCGAATTTTGGAACTTCTAAGCGGATTTCTCGAGGAAACGAAAGCTTAACAGAGCGTTTAATCGCAAATTAGAGGGGCTTAGAGAAGAATTCGGCACAAAATCTCGTCATCTCATTGCGTAGTAATGAGTCTCGTCCGTTTGCCTCGTTTACAATCAAATTAGCCTACAATTTTGTCCAAATCCGGCAGTGCCCGAGCTACTTTCATTTCACATGTCTTATCTGGTCCCGATCGAGATTCAGAAGATTTGAGCCGAAAATCGTCTGTCAACAGTAATCAAAATAGAAAAACCCGAAAAAGGGTGGCAACACGAGGACTTCCCAGAGGTCACCCATCCTAGTACTGCTCTCTCTCCCAAGCACGCTTGATTTCGGAATTCTGATGGGATCATGTGCATTAGTGCTGGTATGATCGCACCCACATTGAGTGGGATGTTTATTTCTTATATCCCTCGAGTACGTGTGGAGCGGGCTGGCGATGGACAACACGCGGCACTGCTCTCGCCCAATCATAACCACGAAGTTAAGCGTTCTGGCGCGATGACAGAGGTAGGATGGGTGACCTCCCTGGGAAGACCTCGTGTCGCGATCGTTTACGTAAATTATGGATAAAACAGTCGAAATAATTATTTTTAATTAGTTAAACATCTCCGGAGTAATCTGCGTCATACCCTTCCGCACAGAACCGGCGCACGACAACAAAAATCGATAAATGTTCCAAGAAAATAGAAAAAAAATAAGAAGAAGGAAATAACGAATGTAAAGCTATTATTATGCCTGGGACACGATAAAATGGAACCGGAATCGAATTTCAAACTTCCTAAGCGGATTTCTCGAGGAAACGAAAGCTTAACAGAAGCGTTTAATCGCAAATTAGAAGGTCTTAGAGAAGGAATTCGGCTAAAATCTCGTCAGCTCATTGCGTAGTAATGAGTTTCGTCCGGTTGCCCGTTTACAATCAAATTAGCCTACAATTTTGTCCAAATCCGGCAGTGCCCGAGCTACTTTCATTTTACAGGTATTATTTGGTCCCGATCGAGATTCAGATGATTTGAGCCGAAAATCGTCTGTCAACAAGTAATCAAAAATAGAAAAACACGATAAAGGGTGCAACACAAGGACTTCCCAGGGGGTCACCCATCCTAGTATTGCTCTCGCCCAAGCATACTTAACTTCGGAGTTCTGATGGGATCCGGTGCATTAGTGCTGGTATGATCGCACCCGACATTGAGTGGGATGTTTTAGTCTTATATCCCTCGAGTACGTGTGGAGCGGACGGCGATGGACAACACGCGGCACTGCTTTCGCCCAATCATAACCACGAAGTTAAGCGTTCTGGCGCGATGGCAGAGGTAGGATGGGTGACCTCCCTGGAAGACCTCGTGTCGCGATCGTTTACGTAAATTATGGATAAAACAGTCGAAATAAATTGTTTTAAATTAGTTAACCAGTCTCCGGAGTAATCTGCGTCATACCCTTCCGCACAGAACCGGCTCACGACAACAAAAATCGATAAATGTTCCCAGAAAATAGAAAAAAAAATAAGAAGAAGGAAATAACGAATGTAAAGCTATTATTAGCCTGGGATACGATAAAATGGAACCAGAATCGAATTTCGAACTTCCTAAGCGGATTTTCTCGATGAAATGAAAGCTTAACAGAAGCGGTAAATCGCAAATTAGAGGGTCTTAGAGAAGGAATTCGGCTAAAATCTCGTCAGCTCATTGCGTAGTAATGAGTCTCGTCCGTTTGCCCGTTTACATCAAATTAGCCTACAATTTTGTCCAAATCGGCAGTGCCCGAGCTACTTTCATTTCACATGTCTTATCTGGTCCCGATCGAGATTCGGATGATTTGAGCCGAAAATCGTCTGTCAACAAGTAATCAAAAAATAGAAAAACACGAAAAAGGGTGCAACACGAGGACTTCTCAGGGTGTCACCCATCCTAGTACTGCTCGCGCCCAAGCACGCTTACTTCGGAGTTCTGATGGGATCAGGTGCATTAGTGCTGGTATGATCGCACCCGACATTGAGTGGGATGTTTATTCTTATATCCCTCGCGTACGTGTGGAGCGGCGGCGATGGACAACACGCGGCAACTGCTCTCGCCCAATCATAAACCATGAAGTTAAGCGTTCTGGCGCGATGGGCAGAGGCTAGGATGGGTGACCTCCCTGGGAAGACCTCGTTCGCGACCGTTTACGTAAATTATGGATAAAACAGTCGAAAATAATTGTTTTTAATGAGTTAACCGTCTCCGGAGTAATCTGCGTCATACCCTTCCGCACAGAACCGCCTAACGACAACAAAAATCGATAAATGTTCACAGAAAATAGAAAAAAAAATAAGAAGAAGGAATCAACGAATGTAAAGCTATTATTATGCCTGAGATACGATAAAATGGAACCGGAATCGAATTTCGAACTTCCTAAGCGGATTTCTCGATGAAATGAAAGCTTAACAGAAGCGGTAAATCGCAAATTAGAGGGTCTTAGAGAAGGAATTCGGCTTAAATCTCGTCAGCTCATTGCGTAGAATGAGTCTCGTCCGTTTGCCCGTTTACAATCAAATTAGCCTACAATTTTGTCCAAATCCGACAGTGCCCGAGCTACTTTCATTTCACATGTCTTATTTGGTCCCGATCGAGATTCAGATGATTTGAGCCGAAAATCGTCTGTCAACAAGTAATCAAAACTAGAAAAACACGAAAAAATGTGCAACACGAGGAACTACCCAGGGGGTCACCCATCCTAGTACTGCTCTCGCCCAAGCACGCTTAACTTCGGAGTTCTGATGGGATCCGGTGCATTAGTGCTGGTATGATCGCACCCGACATTGAGTGGGATGTTTATTCTTATATCCCTCGAGTACGTGTGGAGCGGGCGGCGATGGACAACACGCGGCACTGCTTTCGCCCAATCATAACCACGAAGTTTAGCGTTTTGGCGCGATGGCAGAGGTAGTATGGGTGACCTCCCTGAGAAGACCTCGTGTCGCGATCGTTTACGTAAATTATGGATAAAACAGTCGAAATAATTGTTTTAAATTAGTTAACCGTCTCCGGAGTAATCTGCCCTTCCGCACAGAACCGGCTCACGACAACAAAAATCGATAAATGTTCCCAGATAATAGAAAAAAAAATAAGAAGAAGGAAATAACGAATGTAAAGCTATTATTAGGCCTGGGATACGATAAAATGGAACCGGAATCGAATTTCGAACTTCCTAAGCGGATTTCTCGATGAAATGAAAGCTTAACAGAAGCGGTAAATCGCAAATTAGAGGGTCTTAGAGAAGGAATTCGGCTTAAATCTCGTCAGCTCATTGCGTAGTAATGAGTCCCGTCCGTTTGCCCGTTTACAATCAAATTAGCCTACAATTTTGTCCAAATCCGGCAGTGCCCGAGCTACTTTCATTTCACATGTCCTTATCTGGTCCCCGATCGAGATTCAGATGATTTGAGCCGAAAATCGTCTGTCAACAAGTAATCAAAATAGAAAAACCCGAAAAAAGGTGTGCAACACGAGGACTCCCAGGAGTGTCAACCCATCCTAGTACTGCTCTCTCCCAAGCACGCTTGATTTCAGAGTTCTGATGGGATCATGTGCATTAGTGCTGTTATGATCGCACCCGACATTGAGTGGGATGTTTATTCTTATATCCCTCGAGTACGTGTGGAGCGGGCGGCGATGGACAACACGCGGCACTGCTTCGCCCAATCATAACCACGAAGTTAAGCGTTCTGGCGCGATGGCAGAGTAGGATGGGTGACCTCCCTGGAAGACCTCGTGTCGCGACGTTTACGTAAATTATGGATAAAACAGTCGAAATAATTGTTTTTAATAGTTAACCGTCTCCGGAGTAATCTGCGTCATACCCTTCCGCACAGAACCGGCTCACGACAACAAAAATCGATAAATGTTCCCAGAAAATAGAAAAAAAATAAGAAGAAGGAAATAACGAATGTAAAGCTATTATTATGCCTGGGATACGATAAAATGGAACCGGAATCGAATTTCGAACTTCCTAAGCGGATTTCTCGAGGAAACGAAAGCTTAACAGAAGCGGTAAATCGCAAATTAGAGGGTCTTAGAGAAGGAATTCGGCTAAAATCTCGTCAGCTCATTGCGTAGTAATGAGTCTCGTCCGTTTGCCCGTTTACAATCAAATTAGCCTACAATTTTGTCCAAATCCGGCAGTGCCCGAGCTACTTTCATTTCACATGTCTTATCTGGTCCGATCGAGATTCAGATGATTTGAGCCGAAAATCGTCTGTCAACAAGTAATCAAAAATAAAAAACACGAAAAAGGGTGCAACACGAGGACTTCCCAGGGGTCACCCATCCTAGTACTGCTCTCGCCCAAGCACGCTTAACTTCGGAGTTCTGATGGGATCCGGTGCATTAGTGGGTATGATCGCACCCGACATTGAGTGGGATGTTTATTCTTATATCCCTCGAGTACGTGTGGAGCGGGCGGCGATGGACAACACGCGGCACTGCTCTCGCCCAATCATAACCACGAAGTTAAGCGTTCTGGCGCGATGGCAGAGGTAGGATGGGTGACCTCCCTGGGAAGACCTCGTGTCGCGATCGTTTACGTAAATTATGGATAAAACAGTCGAAATAATTGTTTTTAATAGTTAACCGTCTCCGGAGTAATCTGCGTCATACCCTTCCGCACAGAACCGGCTCACGACAACAAAAATCGATAAATGTTCCCAGAAAATAGAAAAAAAAATAGAAGGAAAACGAAAAAGTGTAAAGCTATTATTATGCCTGGGATACGATAAAATGGAACCGGAATCGAATTTCGAACTTCCTAAGCGGATTTCTCGAGGAAACGAAAGCTTAACAGAAGCGGTAAATCGCAAATTAGAGGGTCTTAGAGAAGGAATTCGGCTAAAATCTCGTCAGCTCATTGCGTAGTAATGAGTCTCGTCCGTTTGCCCGTTTACAATCAAATTAGCCTACAATTTTGTCCAAATCCGGCAGTGCCCGAGCTACTTTCATTTCACATGTCTTATCTGGTCCCGATCGAGATTCAGATGATTTGAGCCGAAAATCGTCTGTCAACAAGTAATCAAAAATAGAAAAACACGAAAAAGGGTGCAACACGAGGACTTCCAGGGGTCACCCATCCTAGTACTGCTCTCGCCCAAGCACGCTTAACTTCGGAGTTCTGATGGGATCCGGTGCATTAGTGCTGGTATGATCGCACCCGACATTGAGTGGGATGT